>NC_143557.1:106580000-106855000 GCF_054136105.1 Typopeltis vanoorti
TATTGAAAAATATTTTTAGGTAATTTCATGTGTCAAATTTTTCTCTATGAATATACTTGTAAATAGTATTTCAGCAAAATAAAATATGCATTTGTAAACCTAAATGAACAAAGATGTGTGTATGTTGTTGTTGTTGTTGTTTTTTCCACAGTGAAGTTTTTATTCAGTTATTCTGATTAGAATTTGATATTTAAATCCATAACTTTACACCTTAATGTAATTTTATTTAATTATTGTAAAAAATCACTATTGTGAAATTAATGCCAGGAAAAAAGATGGTGAAAACTGATATCCATGTAATTAATTATTTTAGAAATTGTCTAATGCTACCTAATGATATTGTTTGAGTTATCTGTAAACATTTCGTTCACATACTCAAAAACCCGAACTGTTAGAATTTGGTGATTTTACAGAGAGACAACAGATAATTTAACCCAAAAACATAACTTAAACTCTTAAAAGTTTGGTATAGAAAAAAAACGTTTCTACTGTGCAGAAAACACAAATATAAATTTTGGCTTTCTCCTCACAAAGTAAGATAAAAACATATCAACAGCATATCCAAGAGCATGCAAAAACATGTCCATGAGTCATCTGTGTGAAAGTTTAATTTTTGAAGAAATGATCAATGTAGGGTAGGGTAGGTTAAACAGTACTATAAGGAAAAACAATGGAGTCGAGTGACTTTGCACCGAAGACAATCGCTCATCAACTGCAGCTGCTGTTTTGTGTTGTGGTGTTTTGTGTCCAGTAAAGTAAAAATAATGGGTGAGCCACAAAATACTTTGAAAGTTTCTTTGTGTAAAGTTCTAGTTGTTTAGAATTTGTAACAGAAAGTTAACTTAAAATATAAGATCAGAGCTAAGAATCAATGAAATAATAATAAATAACTATTTATTTGTGGTGCCAAATGAAGTAATGTAAGAAGAATGAAGGAAAAGGAATAAGAAAAATCTACGGTGGGTGAAAAATATGAAGTTTTATTTCTCATTGGTATTGATGTTCAATTTCTTTTGAATAAGACTTGAACTTTATTTCCTAAAGAAATTTGTATTTCTGATGGGATTATTCTAAGATTGCTTTGACAAAAATTACCTGAAAGAGTTAAAAAACAAAATTCTTAGTTAATGAAATATAACCATCAGCTGAACTGGAAAATTGGTTGACTATCTCTGAACAAACTAAGAGAAGGGATAATAGGATCAACATGCAGATATCAAATATTGCTTGCCAAAGGAAGAGAAAATTCAAAAACATTAAGGCATTAATAAGTTAACTGTTCTTGATTTAAATGAAATTGGATGCCCAAAACGTGACACCATAACAAGTACTTTTAAATGCTTTTGGAAACATAACGAAAGATTCTGTGCTCATAACAATGCTCAAAAATATATGCATCGGTTTAAAAAAATAAAAATGTAACCCTTAATTTTACTTCAGTAACAAGTTAAATAATATATATATATATATATATATATATGTGTGTATGTATGTATGTATGTATGTATGTATAAATGCTCGTACTGAATTCTAATTGCATGACTACTAGAATTTCATTATTTTACAGAGAGAGAGCAGATATTTTAACTGATCATATTACTAAAACTTTTAAAAAGTTTGATATTCAAAATAAAAAGGTATCATACTGTGCATATAGCACAAATACAAATTTTGGGAGTGAGAAGACAGGATAAATTAATGTTCAATCAAGGTAACAAGAAGAAATAGATAGAAATAGACCTTTATGCTATTTTCAAAAATAAAGGAAGGTACATTTTTCTTTTCTTTTCAAACATTCGTGCATGATAAAAGTTTATAAACATGTGACTGGAAGTTGAAACTTTTCTTTTCAAAATTTGAAAACACACTATTCCATTAGGAAATGAAAAAAAGACAGAAGTGATAGCTAATAATGTAATTGTGTCTTTTGAAATGAATAAAGTACAAATGAATTAAATGGTGACAATTTTATTGCTATATCTGTAGATGTCCCCAACAGACCAATATATTTGTTCATCATTTTGGAATTAAAGTGAGACTGTAAGCATTTGGTGATTTAATATTTCAGCAATATAAAATATGCATTTGTAACTTAAATGAACAAAGATGTGTGTTGTTGTTGTTTTTGTGTTTTGCACAGTGAAACCTTACTCAGTTATTCCAATTATAAGTTGACATAAAAATCCATAACTCCATACCTTAAGGCAATTCTGTTTAGTTATTGCAAACAAAAAGTGGGGAAACTGATATCCTGCAATTATTTATTTTAGAAAATTGTTTAATGCTACCTATTGACATTGTTTGAGTTTTCTGTAAACATTTTGTTCACATAACATTCACATATCAGTTCTCAAAAATCCGAACTGATAATCTCAAATAGAATGTTGGTATGATTAGAACATAGAAAGACCATGCAAAACATCAAAAGAAAAAATAAATTCACACACAATTTATTTGTTTATCTTGCTCTGTTTGTGCAGTTAAACTGAATTTTAAAGTAAAATAGAGAAAATAGCCAATCAATTTGAAATATATATATATATATATATATATATATATATATATATGAACATCAACACAAATGTTGATGTTCATATATAGCAATGGAGAATTCGGAAGAAGGAATAAAGATTGAAGGTGGACAGATATTTCCAATAAGATATGCAGATGACAATGCATTTCTATCAAACACTGAAACCGCACCACAACATCTGTTGAACAGATTACTGGAATCCTGTATCAATTATGGAATGTAAATAACACAAGAAAAACAAAGGTGATGAAAATGACAATGAAAGAGGTAAATATGCATATCCGAATAAATGGGGAAAACTGAATCAAGTTAAGACATTTAAATATGGAAGTGTTATTAGCAGTGATGGAAGAGGTAAAAGTGACATAAAAGCAAGAATAGCGATGGAAAGAGATGCCTTTAATAGAAAATGGAATTTATTCAGAAGTAAAATGGGCATAAACCTAAAGAAAAGTTTAATAAAATGTTATGTGTGGAGTGTTGTCCTCTATGCATCTGAAACTTGGACATTGAAGAAAGTAGAAATTAAGATTTTTGGAAAGCTTCGAGATCTGGATTTGGAGAAGGATGGAAAAAAATGAAATGGACAAATAAAATAACTAATGAAGAGGTTTTAAGAAAGAGTAGAAGAAGAAAGAAGTCTGTTAAGGAGAATAAAAAGAAGCAAAGGAAACTGCATCGCACATATTCTGAGAGGATATTGAATCCTCAGAGATGCCATCGAAGAAAAATAGATGGAAGAAGACCCAAAGGAAGAGTAAGGAAAACAATGCTAGATGACATGCTCAATAGAGACAGGTACACAACCTTTAAAGAGAAGACTCAGAACAGAAGAGAGTAGAAGGAAAGTTTCTGCTACTAAAAGAAGTACCTGCCTCAATTGCAGAATACTAAAGAAGAAGATGATGTTAGATTCAGAAATACAATATTGTAAATAATATTTCACTCAAATAAAAGATAACAGAAATTGACAAAGTATACTACAGAGCTAATATTCATTTGAAATATAAGAAAACGCTAACAAAATGTTCCTACCCCAAAACATGATTTCTCACTTAGGCACGACAAGATTAAGATGGAAATGTGATACATCTTTAAGATAAGACTAACGAAAAATCTACAGTGTTGGAAAAATAAATTCACACACAATTTATTTATTTATTTTTCTCAGTTATTCTGGTTAGAATATGTAGTTTGCCGACTTTTAAAAATAAAATACAGAAAAATATCTGATCAATTTAAAAAAAACAGATATATATAGAGAGAGAGCCATATTAAAAACTCGGCATCGAGAGATACGAAGTTATCGGTCGCTGGTGGATATTACTTATGAAAAAGACACGTTGAGTTTACGTTCACTACCATGGGGAAAAAACTGCATGATCCCTCAGGCTGAAATCTAAAGGAAGAATTAGTCAACTAGATTTTGATTTTCAGGATATTTACAGAAATTTCCTTCTTTCAACCCATTTGTGTTTGCATGTGTTGTGCTGTGGATATAAAGTTATAACTCAACTATTTTGGAATATCTATTGGCATTCAAAAGACCTTTTCTGGAAAGAATGTAAGTTAATCTAAATTATCATTAGAATTTTTCTAGACCACATGCTAAAGTTCTTGTAATTTATTAAAATCTCCGTTTATTTTTTTATTTCTTTAAAAAAATGCCGTTTGGTTTTCATTCAAAAAAGAACTCATGTTATTTATGAAGGCTGCCGCCATTCTTGAGTCTAAACTAAGAATTCCCATACTCATCTATTGAAAAAGAAACGTAATTGTGTGTGTGTGTGTATGTGTGTTTGAGGGGAACATTATTGCTTGTAATTCATTATTCAGAAAATGTCTAAATGCTGCCCCCCAGCTGTTCACTCTAAACTAAAATTCCCATACTCAATAACTTTGACAAGAAAAACGTATGTGTGTGTGTGTGTGTGTGTGTGTGTGCGTGTGTTTGAGGGGAACAACAGTGATAACATAAAATGAATGAATTTTTCAGAAAATGTCTAAATACTGCCGCCATCGCTTGAGTCTAGACTAAAAATTCCTATATTCAGGAATGAAATACCATAAACATATTGGAAAATTCGTGATACCAACATTAGACAAGCGAAAACACAATGTGACGTCAATCACAGATGCTATCACCCTGGGAAATTCCAAGATATCTTATATCTAACCATCATCCACAAGTCCGTACGCGAACAAAAACACACTAGTGATGTCACTGACACATATGTTCCCCAGAAATTTCCAAACTCATAACATCATGATTCCTTATCTCTAACCACACCCACAAGACAACGCGAACCAAACACACAACACGATGTCACTGACAGATGTGGGCCCACCAAAATTCCAAACATTCCATACTCTATCTTATTTCTACCATCACCCACAATTCCATACACAAACCATTTACTTATCTACATCTCATAACAACACATCCGTGACACTTACGTCGCTTACCCCATTTACCCTACCCCTATTTTGTTCATAGTGTCCCACCAATGACAGCACGAATGCTTATCCACTAATATATCTTCCTTTCCATTCAAAACAATAACATCACTTATTTACAATTACGTCACTTATCTACATCTGATAACAACATACATCCAGGACACTGACTTCGCCTCCTCATACACCCTACCCCTATTTGGTTTAAACTCCCCCTCCAATCATGACATGATTCCTTATCTCTAACCATCACCCACAATTCTATACGTGAAGAATGTGACGTCACTGACACATCTTCCTCCAGGGAAGTTGCAAACATTCCTATACGATGACGTCTTCATCTTATCAGCCAATCACGTCACGATTCCTTATCTTATCTTGATCTTGATCTTGTCAGAAGTACCACCTCTACTACTAAAGTAGATAAGGTTCTGGTCTGAGTTATTAATCGGATGATTCATCTTCATAAGATTGCTAACTATTCACTATTCGCCCTTTTCGTTGTGCAAATCGTCTTCTAAAATTTGAATACTTAACAGAACGATGAGTACTTTTCGAATTCTAGTTGATTCGTGAAGAATCTGTGTTACAACATTACCGACTACAAGCAAATTATCTTCTATTTCGCCCCGATCTGTAAAATTAGAACAGGAAGTGAGATTAGGCTATTAAGACATTCTCCAATTCATTCATTGAAGACAATCTCAATGTTTGTGTAATTAGTTGCTATACATCTTCATAGATAAGTAATCAGATAGGGCACCGTGTGTTTGGGTATGAGGTGAGGGGTAAAGATAGTAAATGAGAACATGTGACAAGGAAATTTTCAGAAAGAGCCGACGATAGAGTGATGGAATTGAAGATTTAAAAAGCAATGAAGTGGAATATTAAATACGGCAAATACACATCACCCCTCTTATGTTAGATAATTAAAGTGGGCAGATATAGTTGTTAATGCCTCTTGAAGTTTATAGAGAAACAGATGAGGTTTTCCTGGATGCTAGATGCGACACATGGTGTGAATGTTTCTGCTAATACAAAATTGTTTAAATTTGACCTGGAAGGTACAGCTTTCGTTGTTATAAATTATTTTGTATATTTTTATTGTTTCTGTGCGCCGTGTTCATTTTGTAATATTTTTGTTCAATTTTTATATTTTTGTGATTATTTTCTTATAATAACAGTTATTTTAGTTAAATCCACAAAGCTTAAGTTTTAATCATGCTCAAATCATTAATTGTTTCTTTTCATTTAAAGGGTTTGGCATACTTGATGCGATAGCTGTTCTCGGAATACATAAACCCATTGGACACTGCAATTTCTATGCCAATGGTGGCTTTAAACAACCAGGATGTATAGTTCGTAAGTTATGAAAACGAATATTACGTAAAACAGTTTACTTCTTATTTTTATCATCGTTTCTTATCTATGAATAGGGAAATATATACAGAAATATTTATATTAAAACAAGTCATTGAGATAAAGCCTATTTGATGAAATTATCCCAAGTTGCTCTGTTTTGCCAAATATTAAATATCAGATGATACTTAAGTTTTCTTTAAAAACAGTTAGTTTATATATATTGCCGAAACTGTTTCTTAGTTTTCCTCTGTGTCCATTGGTCTGAAAAGAGAAGGAGAAGGAGAAGGCCTGCGATTGTGTTCGAACCACATCAGTTGGCTTCTTGACCAATATATTCTACTATTGTTCGAAGGAATGTTGTCTCAAAGCTATTGATAATATTAACTGCTCACGGGTGCTAAATATAAATATAGTTTGACTGCTGGTTTGGAACAGATGAATTTTGGTATTTGTGGTGATTGGATTTTAGATTTAGTTAGACCTTTATGGAACGGAAGAACTTTGTCTTTTCTTTTCGCTATTTCAGTTAGAATATCGATGTAGGAACCAACGCACTGGACTTCATGTACTTCTTCAAGAATGTTGTCTTTTAGCCTAATATTTTCTTCTATTATATTTTATTATATTATATTCTTTAAGACTCAATTTGATTGATGTTGATTGCCAATCCAATCAGTGCGGCATTTTTACATACTTTATCTAAGAGGTTTTGGGCAGTCCGAATGTTACAGTAAATCAATACAATATCATCTACAAAAAATTGTTTTGTGGCCATGTCCTGTCGATCTTCGAGACTTATACTGTACCCGTTCCCTCTGAGTATGATTATATAATCAAGGATAATGATGAAAATATATAATTCCAAAATAATCTCCCTGGAGAACTTCAATGGAAAAAAGGAAAGTTATCAGTCATCTTTTCATTAACCATTACCCTTGCATGATAGTTCTGGTACAGTTCTGCAAGTGATTTGAATATTTTCAAGGGTGTGCCATAATAACTAAGAATGTTTGAACTTCCTTGGTCTATTGATTAAATCGAAGGCATTTGAGAAATCTGTGAAGTCTAAGATTAAAGATGGAAGGCTTTTATTTCTTGCTCCTTCTAGCAACTTTGAAGGCTGGTTTTCAAGACTTGATTTTGAGTATTATATAGGACTGTTACATGTGGTTCAATTCGATGTACAGGTATTCTGTTATATATTTCAGTACGGTAGGAAGTGGTGTGTTCCTCGGTACATTCTTGATTGTTCAGATTTCCTCTTTTGGGGGGAGGGGGTATTGTTATTATTTTCTATTTATTCTATTATTGTGTTAAAAACAATAATATGTTTCTTCTAGGAAGAGAAATTTGGTCAGTTGAAATAAACAGAATGCAAGTAACATTCCATTGTTTTAGATTTTCTAATTATAACAATGTTGTGAGTGATCTTGTGAAATTTGTTTTATTTTACGGTTTTCGAATTAGCAGAGTCCAAAAACGATTTTTTAAAATAAATATTGTTTTAAAAATTAATCTTTTGAATGGAATGTAGCTGAAAAGAATTGTTATACAGTATTTTTTTTTTCAAATTGGAGAGTTATGGACTGCCGTTCTAAGTCGTCTAGTGATACCATACTTTAAAATTATGGTTGTGTCCTTCTGGTAAAGAATATCCCAGAAATCATTTGAAGTCTGGTGAGACGTTAAGGAAAACTCCGGCCAAAATTAAATTACCAAAGTATTTTTGCATTAAACATTGGTGGATACATATTAAACCCCTGGCTCACAACGCTTATAGAAGAGAACTGAAACTATGGATTATATTCGGATGATTATAAGAAGTTAAAAAATCATTATTTTTTGAACTTATCTGCTTAACCTCTATGAAATTCATATATATTATTCTAGATTTAATTGATTTATATATATTAAGTTCAATTTTCAATTTAGATATAATTTAATGCTAATATTCAATTTTTACCAACTATAATATATCCATATTTCGTGATTGTAGAACATATCTTAAAATTATATTATCTTACTATGACAAAAATATATTTACATTTTTCTCTTTTCTTTCTTCAGTAGGAAAGTTTTGCTTTTATAAGTTATGTGGATGCAGTCATTGGCGTTCAACACAATTATTTTTATACTCCATTCTGAATAAAGATTGCAACTTCACTGCAACAAAATGTCAGGATCAGGAAAGTTTTAACAGTGGATCATGTAATTGTGACAATAGTCCATCTGCAATTATGGGATTTTACTCAGAAGAAAGCTGTAGGCGGTTGGGACCAGGTATTCATCAACTGTATCTCAATACGACAGGCACACCCAACTTTTGTATTCCAAATGGATGTTAAATGGTTTATCTGATATCTGTTGATTAATAAAGCAGTTTATATTAGAATGAAAATACAGTACTTGTTAATCTTGCTATTTAACTCATAGTTAAATTAATTTTTGATCTATATGGGGTTTGTAAAAAAAATGTTACATCTTATTACTGAAATAAAATATTGAATGCATAATCCTTCTGTAGTCCAGTGTATCATTGAAATTAATGAATTTTTGAGAATGGTCATATATATATATATATATATATATATATATATATATATATATATATATATATATATATATATATATATATATATATATAAAATGGTTCGGCTTAACCATTTTGTAAAATGGTTAAGCCGAACTTCCATCTAGGGCGCTCCAAACATCATTTTGCGAATTCCCCTCTTTTACAATCTTCATTGCGCAAGTGATTCGACCAGACACAGTGTATTTCTGCAGTTTCCGATACCTTCAATGTCTATCGTCCCCTGCTTGATTTGCTCAGTATAGAAACTGCCACGCTCATACAGACAATGAAGAAGACTTGTGAACGGTGGATAGCATGGAATTATATAACCAGAGAAATTGCATTGAACAAGCTGATAAGTTGTTTGTGTATTTCCTTTTGTACGCTCATAATAAAAGTAAATATTAACCAATTCAGTATTAACTCATCCTCTATCACCAAACAACTCCATATATGTCTTTTATATGATTCTGGTGGTTTATGCCCACGTGATTTGTCGAGTTTCATCTATTTGATGTTGCATGTTATCAGCCATCCTGCTGTATTTCGGAAATATGCGATTTCCACACCCATGTTATCTCTGAATCGAGGAAGCTTTCCACCTGATGTCTGCCGCACATTGTTGAAAAAGCCTCCCTCAAAGGGCGCAGGAGGTGATCAGAAGTAGACATACCCGATATCAGGGTTCGCCTACTGGTATCAATTGTAGATTGCTAAAGTGTCCGGAGAATTACTGACAGATAGTGTATTTATGTATAATTTGAAATGTGAAACTGTTTTAGAGAGAGAGGAGAAATTTTCTGTTTGTTCGCAGTTTAGTTTGCCTATCTTACAAGACGGGAAAATTATGGATTGTCTGAAGAACCATGCTCTTCACAAACGCTGTGGGCAAAATGTCCATTATTGCGAGTGTCACACAGACCATATCGTTATCTAATGCTTACTCTTGATTCAAAGGAACACAGTCTTAGATGCCACGATGAAGCAACATTAAAGTAAAAATATTGTTTCTTATTACACACACACACACACACACACACACACACACACACACACACACAATTTGTTGCATGATACTTATGCCTGTATTCTCTCTCTCTCAGATCAATGTACCAGCAGCCGAAAAAAATGTATTTTTGTATCCGTTTTATACTAAATTATTCTACAAAGCATAAGAACCTAATTGTATAAGTTGTTTCTTTTTGAATCAAATAAACATTCTGCCATAATTTCATGTGAATTCTCAAGGCATTAATTTTTACAGAACGTCTGGAAAGCACTGACCCATTTCCATGTATTTAGCCTATTTGAATAATGCTGTTATATATATATGTATAATTTATATGCAGAAAGCATGTACAAAGCATATACCTATTCATGGCAAAAAGGCTCACATTCTGCTAATCAGCAGTTTTGCAAACTCAATTTCTGCTGTAGATTACGATAAAGCCTTTAACTTCTTGCCTATTAGTTCTTCATTAACGTTTTTATAAATAAAATAATAATAATAATAAACTTCCGCGAAGTGTCTCTATCAACCATCATCTCCCCTAAACCATAAAATAAAATTAGTGTATGTTCTGGTTTCAACTGAAAACAATATAATTTATATATAATATAATTAATATATATATTTATTTATTTATTTATATAATTATATTATATATATATATATTTAATATTAACTGACTTAAAATCCGAGAATTATAATAAATGAGATTTATTTGAAAACGCAACATGTTTCGTCGAGATTGACTTCATCAGGCGTTAAGAACATAGAAAGATATTAAAAGACACTGAAAATAACATTGAGACACTCTAAAGCTATACAATTATAAAGTTATAATATTCGACTGTGAATTACAGTTATTATGAACTTGAGCTATAGTCCGTGTTAAAGTTCTATTGTTGTACACTTGTGCGTGTGTGGAACCACGCGATCTCCAGTATCTGATAGTAGAGCTGAAAGAGTCAGGCAAATTATAGCTGAGATTATTGTTCATATGAAGCGGGTCCAAGGTGATTTCTTTTGACTCCACAATGCGGCGTTCCACCTCATCATGGCAAATGTGTAGGTTTGAAGTTGATGTCCAATTTATCTCATGTTGGCGGCTTTCGTTGTTGGTGTTATATATATATATATAAATAGTATAAAATAGTATAAAAAAGTGTACATTTTTCCTTTTAAAATAGTTTTCTTAGAGTTAAAAGAAGTTTTCTTAGAGTTGATTTTGCTGGCGTTGCATTTTACCTCAAAACACTTCTGATTTTAATATGGTAATATCGTTTTGTAAATGAAAAAGTTTGATGGCATTTTCAAAATTCTCTTGGCTATTACAAATGAAAATGTAAATGTATTTTCGTACATTTGCATATTTGTGCTGTATATATAAAGCAAAAGTAAGGCTCTTGATTACGGCACTTAAGGAACAACCCCTTATGGATAATCATAGGCTTGCAACTTCATTAAATATTATTTTCATGGTGTGTGTGTGTGTGTGTGTGTGTGTGTGTGTGTGTGTGTGTGTGTGTGTGTGTGTGTGTGTGTGTGTGTGTGTGTGTGTGTGTGTGTGTGTGTGTGTGTGTGTGTGTGTGTGTGTGTGTTTCTAATAAACCGGCTAACTAACTTACCTTCGATTGAAAAGCACTAGTAAAATTCTTCGAATCATAGAGATGATGCCTCATCTAAAATTTCTCTATAAACTTTTTTTCCTATGAAAAAATCTAAGAAATCTAGCTTAACATCAGCATGGGGTTTATACAGACTACAATATTCTTTGGTCTGAAGTATGTTTACTTCGTGGCTGCCACCATGAGTGCGAACATTTGTTTAAAGAAAGTCGAAATCTTATTTCACCGGCTGAACCTGAATCTGAATAATTGCCTCTGCACATCGAAAATATGGAAGAGACTTATTCTAATCAAGCATCATTAAAAAAAAAATTAATCATACAATGTTTCCTCTCTTATCCATTTACGTTTCATATTGAAACTACCTGGTGTCACTAATAATGATCTGTAATTATCGAGTTGAAACATTTGACTATTAAACAAGATTTAGTATTCATTTTTTCTTGTGTAATCGCGTTAATTTGTATTTGGGTTGTTTCCTGTAGTATGTTGCATGGCAACTGGTGCGTTTATGCATGGGTGCGTTTGTTTTGATAACTTTTTTTTGAGACATCACACCGTTTTCTTAACTCAGCACTGTTACGTATTAGCGCAACTTCCAGTGACGTCAATCACATGACTTTCCTGCTGCTTTCACAGTTATCGGAAATCAGTGTGTTTTATATTTGGGTAGTTTTCTGTATTAATTTAGCTGTAATGATACAAACTTCACATAATATCTAAGTATTCAAGTGGTCACGTGTTAGTGGTGGTGGGTAAAATTTTTCGATATAGGAGAAGGATGGAGATGTTATTATGTGAAAATAATATATGTGTGTGTGTGTGTGTGTGTGTGTGTGTGTGTGTGTGTGTGTGTGTGTGTGTGTGTGTGTGTGTGTGTGTGTGTGTGTGTGTGTGTGTGTGTGTGTGTGTGTGTGTGTGCGTGCGTATGCGTGCGTGCGTGCGTGTGTGTGTGTGTGTGTGTGCGCGCGCGTAAAAATATGTCATGATTGAATTACCGTTATGCGTATGCTGTGCAGAAGTTGTAAATGATGGTCATACAATCTCTTAATATGTATGAAAGCTCCTGACCTAGATTGCTCTATAAAAGCCATGAAATGCAAATTGAACAATAAGATACATTTTAACCAGGTTGTAAATAATTTAAAATAAATGACAACAATTCGTTTATATAGAAAAAACGCAAATACAAGTTAATGTTTTTGGCTAGATGGGCGAACCAAAAATGCTTTTCATATTCCCCATTATCTGTAAATAAAAATGTATTGTATGGATATGGTAATATAGTTCTATAAGCTCTGATCATGGCAGGAGGGTAACAGCAATAGCCGAGCTTCAGTTAAAACTTCATTATCTACAGCATTGTCATCCATTACCCTCCCTGGGTACCCATTTTATTCGCCTTACGACATGCATGGGTTACAGTGGGGCTGGTATGTAAGTAAAGCTCTCTCTAAAAATTAAGACAATCCCCGGACCGCTCCCTACGAGTGGCCGAAAGACCGTCCAACTCAGCATTGGTTCCACTCCGTGACTCCCCCACACACACACCACCACCACTGAGCAGAACCGCTCATTTTCCAGGTAAAAGCATCCGCCGACAAGGCTCCTCACGGACCACGCCGGAGGACACCCTCCCCAGAGAAAATGCCCTCCTCACTGGGAGCAAAATTCCGGAAGAAATCTAAGAAAGCGAAACTCTGTGTCCCATTTTAATTGCATCTTATGACATGCATGGGCTACAGTGGGGCCATTCTTATCCCGGCCATCACACGGGGGTGGAAATGCAAGTTTTTTTTTTTTAATATATATAGAATTATGTGGCGTATATTTTCCATTTATTTATGTGTTTTATATATTTATTTATTTAAGTTTACATAGTTTTATCTAAAATGCCTTACATTATTCTAATAGATCGGCCCAAATTCTCTCTCACAACGTGAAAATATGAATTCCCTAAAATTAAAAAATAAAAACGAGGCTCATCTCTGAAATATCATTGTAAAGGCTCCCGGTTTTTAACCCAAGTCGTGAAACTTGGATGTGCAGAATTATTCATAGCATACAATGATTAAAATTTTCAAAATTCACGATTCTCAATTTTATTTTCGCTAACATTACAGTACTTCACGTAACAGCGACAGTGCATTTCTAAAATACTTTTATTTAGAAAATTAGGTAATTCTTTTAACTTACTTCAGTTGGCGTGGATAATACCAAGAAATTTGAATTTGTTTCGTCAAGACGATTTCCTGCTGGTTGCTCACGAAAATCAGATGTAACGGAATCAAGACTTACAAATACAAAAATAGTTTCACGACATTTTCTAATATCTGTACACAGTAGTGCACAATAACATATTACATGAACACTGTTTGCCGACCAGATGCATCTCTTATGTTCACAATTTATTCTAATACAACTGCGAAAAATGTGATCGTGACACTATGGTCTGGTATCTGTATTGGTCTCTTTAATCAACATTAATCCACGTTAATCCCGTCTGACTTATTACCCTGTTTTCCTTTGTCTTAAGCTCCATAAATGACGGCTAACTCATTACTTCAAATGCTATTGGAAATATGTGAGTTCTACAGCTGTACTATGAAGCTCAAGGCAGCAAAAATACAGATGGAGTAACTTGCAATCTGAATACTATTTATATCATCTCAGTCAGTATGACGATGCTGTATGTTTCGAAAGATCGCGTTTCGAATCCCACCTGGGATGTTAAGAATCTTTATTGAAGTTTTTTATAAGAAGGTAAATTAGTCGATCTCATATGAACGTGGTAGGGTTTTTCCCCTCCTGGAATCTCGTGTGTCTTTCATATCCCAAAATAGGCAAACCGACGAGAGAATACACACAATTGTCAGACATAATATAACGTACTGGCTACGTAGCCTTAGCTTCTTTTGCTATATTTCCACATTGTAACAAATGAAAAACGAAATACGAATTTTTGTTGGAGATATCTGAATATTAATTCCTTCAGAGATGCAAGTTATTCTATAAAGGCTTTGCATAAAAGATGAACTTATCTGCGTTATATGGAATTAGTCTACTATAAATTGCTTTTCTAATTTTGATTTTTCATTTTGAGATACAAACAGCCACGAATGAGAAAATGACCCCTAATAGATGTAGTAAATTGATTTTAATCGTTAGCAACCTTGGCATCATTCTGAACAATAATAACAGCACAAATTTGCTGATATAATAAACGCCGGTTCTACAGTGGAGAAGTAAATCATTGGGATTATACAATCATTTACTTAAAAGCATTCTTTTTTTTTTCTTTCCCTTTTTTTTTTCAAAACGGATAAATAGATTATGTTATATTAAATATCAACATAATTAACGATTTGAATCAATTAATCACAAAATATAAATATCTTATATTAAAAGGACCACCTAATCCTTCAACAATATAAATCATGAATGACAACATTTCGCATTGATGACTGAAGTAACCGACCAATGATATTCCAACTGCTTTCTGTGGAAGAAGCAAAGATTTTGCGAAAATATTTTCGTTAAAACTCTAAGTTTTCTCCTTTTTTATTATTTTGAATAATGTTCACAATATTTTAAAATTTAACATTTTAAACTTATTAAAAATATGAACAAAAAAGAAAAAATACTCAAACTACCCACAGTGCGAAGTACTGAATGAGAGCCACATACAAAAATTTACACTTTATTATTATTATTATTATTATTATTATTATTATTATTATTATTATTATTAAAAAAAGGGCCGCATTAAGATTGCTAGATATCAGTACACACTGCGCCCTCTACTGAATATATTCTTCTGTCTCGAGTCATGATGACGGTAAACAGTCGACCATATAATGAGCATACAAATATAATGAATTATATTTGTCCAATGCACAGTGTCGCAGTTTCTGTAAACCCGTTCTACACCGGTCCTTTATGTCATCTACCCATTCTCAAGCTTTATCTTGCAGTCCTCGCTCATTCTGCAGATGTGTGGAAATAATTGAAGCTTCCGTTGCATATTCTTCTTCATTAGATTCTCCTTTGGTTGTACCTTCCGACAGAGCTCTTCATTGGTGATTTTCTGTACCCATCCTATTCTTAGAATCTTCCTGTAGCAAGTTCTTTCAAATGACAAAATTATTTTCTTGATTCCTTATTTATTACCCACGCTTCAGATCCACACGGCACACCGCTAAAGATGCATATTTCTAGTACTTTTCATTTCGTTTGCAGGCTGATCGCTTTACTTTTACAGATGTTATCCATGGCCTTCAGATTTGTTCTTCCCTTTACAATTCTGATCTTTTTTTCTTAATGTCATCTGCAAATCTCAGATTGTTATTCTCATCCCGTGTACTGATATTCCTTTTGCATCTTCCTTCATTTTGTCCATTGCTCTTTCTAAATGTGCGGTGAAAATGCTTGGTAATATCTCTACTATAGTTCGCCCACCGATTAGAGGTCCCTCGACACTTCTGCGCATGGCAGAAAAAGGAGAATCCATTCCGATAATAGGGTAATCAATCTGTCTTCTGGGATGTGTTTGTTTATTATTACAGGTCGGAAAATTTAGTTTTTCTCTTACGAACATTGTAGTTTTTAAAGTGTAACTATTTTGCTTGTATAACAGTTGGAAAAATGTACGTAGAATATTAACAAAATTAAAAAAAGGTATAAATATAAAACAAAAATTTAACTAAGTTTATTTTTAAGAAAATTTTCTATAAAATAAAAATAATTATACAGAAAAACAGAAATTTTTTCAAATGAACTTAGATATTCTAAACTTTCAGTTAAGAGAACTGAGACACTTTAATGTCCTAAACCGATTAATTATTTATGACTTGTTGTGACTCTTTTAACAAACCCGTGCAAAAAAAATATTGGAAAAAATACCATTATCAAATCCTTTTAATCTCAGAGTGATCTGAATCGGTGTCCGAATCGCCATCATTCACTTAAACTAATCACCAAAGGTTCACATAATTCTTCGATAATTCCGTCTCTGTCCCAATACATATTTTCCAATGAGGTGACATGAGAGCAATATTTTCCCCAGTTTTGAACTGTAATACTTTCAATCGCCTGTTCTGAAAGCTTAAAAAGTTTCGACATGTCAATATCTCCAGTTACGTTGCGATGGCGAATGAAACTTTTCACTTCTGCCCAAACATACTCAATAGCATTAATATCGCAATGATATGGTGGTAGCCTCAAAGCTAGAAATCCGTGCTCTTTGAGCATCGTGTCGAATTTAAATAGTTTAGCTGTGGGCGAGTTTCTTTTGACCAAATTAAGCAATTTAATTTTTCGCATATCTGGGGAATGAGAAATGTTATTTGCAGAGAGCCAATCCATAAGAACTTGCTTTTTATTAGACCAATTTGGAACTTTGTTTAATCGAATAGAGTGATATGAAGCGTTATCAATTATAACAACAGCATTTTTAGGAAGGTTTGGAATCAGTTTTTCTTCTGCCCACTTTTCGAAGATCGTAGAATTCATTTGCCTATGGTAATTGGCTTTGTATAGTAAGTTTGAATTCGGTAAAAAAAAAAAAAACATTTCTCCACCCGTACACAAAATTATTATGCACTGCGAGGCATTTCCAGTTTGTAGCACTCCACATTCCTCTTTAGACTGCCAACATTTTTCATACGTTAAATTACTATCAATCCAAGTTTCATTTAGATACACAATCGGTCTTTCTCCTCCCTGAAGCGTCTTATTGCTCTCAAATACTGCATTCTAGATAAAACAATGTCACTTCGCTCCATGATAAGTTTCCTTTTATTCTGGGACTTTTTAAAACAAAATCCAATTTCATGAAGTATTTTTCTTAAAGTTTCTTTTTTCCAAGGAAAATTAATTTTTTCTTTAAGCACAGGAATCAATTTCGGAACAGTTGGCACTCTTTTCTCGAATACGTAAAATTCGTGAATAGTTCTTCTTATAACGTCTACATCAAAATCATTCAAAGCTACGGTTTCGATGGTTTTCTTTCTCTGGCGCTTTTTTTTTTTAGGAGATTTCAATTTTGGCTTACCTTCACCTTTTGATTCCCTACGAATTCTTTTAACAGTCGACCCCGATACGCCCGCAGTTGCACTTGCACTTTTTATGACTTGAG
This sequence comes from Typopeltis vanoorti, assembly GCF_054136105.1. NCBI lineage: Eukaryota > Metazoa > Arthropoda > Arachnida > Uropygi > Thelyphonidae > Typopeltis > Typopeltis vanoorti. The sequence goes on from NC_143557.1 coordinate 106,597,692, forward strand.
AAAGGGGAACAAGGAGACGATTCTTTTTTCGCAGAATGTCAGCACATTATTCAATATTCTTTTGCAAGAGCTACTGAAACGTTTAACAACAGAACTTGTTGACTGTACTGGATCCACCATATAAATTAATAATAAAAAATAATGCAAAAAAGCGACAACAAAAATCAAGCTAGTACCAATACATCGACAGACAAGAAAGCACGTGATTTCGCATGTTGGCGACCAATTCCTACATCGTTCATTTCTTTCTCCCCTTCAGCATGAATCGACTATTCTTGGCAAAATGCCAAGGAGAGATCTACAAACGATGGGTGAACTATATCCCTAGTTATAACTACAATATCTGCACATATTTTTCCCATTGTTAAGTTGCTAAAATAGCTAATTAAACTGGTTTGCCGAGTATACATTCTCTCTGACCAATAGGTTATGGGTTCGAATCCCTCTTCAGATATGAATATTCGTGAATATCTTTCAATCGGAAATGAAATTTGTCATCAGATGTGTGAACGCTGAATATCTGAGAAATATTATAATACTTTGAAAATTGGAAGATAGAATGTATCTGTTGGATTCAAGGAGAAATGCAAAGAACTTTGTTTCAGAAGTTTAAATGTATTTGTAATGTTTTTAACTTTCCATGGCACATTGCATTTTTTTGTCAAATTAACATCATTCATATTTTTATTTTTATGCAATTTCCATCCACGAAAGGTTGTGCTTCAGGATGGAACACTCATGTAGAACTCTCTCTCTCTCTCTCTCTCTCTCTCTCCAAGCTTTCGGTGTATTACAAATAATCCCACTGTGGCCACTGTCTCGATGTCATCCTCCTGGCTGGTTCGTCATAATCGATCTTCCCTTAAAGAAACCATGCTGTGGCTGCTTAAAAGTGATCCTCGTCAATAGTACGGATCATTTGTTGGCCAGATTACGGGTGTTCAGATAATCATTCGACAGCAATACATGATTAGGTTTACATATTATCGGTCGCTTATCAAGCGGTTTCCTCCAAATCAATCTGTTACTCGTGATCACTCCAATATTGTCACATTTAACATTTCGTGATGACTTATCAACATCATCTGCATAAATCTGAGAGCTAAGTTTGACATCTCCAATTCTAATATCAGCTTAGATGCCACTTTCTTTCATAATGTGATCCATATAGATGATGAATAAGAGTGGAGATAATGTGAATCGTTGCCTTACTCCAGATTTTACATTAAACCATCTTCCTGTATTTCCTTCAATTCCAACTGCCGACTAACAACTTAAATATAGACTGTATTGCTTTGTATAACGTTCCATTCACCCCATATAACTGTAGTGTTTTGAAAAGCATTTCTCTGGGCACCTTGTCGTATGCCTTTTCCAGATCCACAAAACTTAAATACAGATCTTTGTTATATTCCCATGATTTCTCAACTATTTTTCTTAAAATGAAATCTGATCTTGACAACCTCTATTTGTCCTGAACCCTGCTTATTTTTCTCCAAGTTTCTCTTCACACAATTTTTCTCTATCTCTTTTCACGTATGCTTCCATAAATCTTATCTGCAGTACTTCGTAGAGAAATTCCTCTTTACGTCTCACATTCAATTTTATTCCCTTTATTATAGATGGGTATACTATGGGAGCTTTGCCGTCTCTAAAAGCCCTTTGAATTATGCAGTGTAGCCATTGTAAAATTTTTATATACCCGAATATTTAAGCATTTCTGGTCTGATATGGTCTAATATCGCTTTCACTTACTCCAGCTGCCTTTCAGCATTTCAACATTTATTTATATTTCTATTTATCTATTTATTTATTTATGTATTTTTTTTTTTAAAGTTCTTAAAAGAACTGGGTGATGGACTGAGTCCTTGACTCTTTATCCCGTCATCGGAATGAAGAAAATCTGTGTGCTTTTTCTTGATTAAAACTTCATTGGCTACAGCATATGCCATTTGTTACCCTGTAAGTCCTAAAAAGGACTTTCAAATTTTTATTGAATCTCCCCATGTATGTATATTTATTTAGTCCTTATAAGGACTGGCTTAAAGGGGCGAAGCAAGAATGCTTTTCATCTTCCCCGTTATTTGTAGAGGACAGTGTACGGATAAGGTGTTATTGTGCAATTAAAGCTCTGATCATGGCAGGAGGGTAACAGCAATAGCTGAGCCTCAGTTAAAACTTCATTGGCTACAGCATTGCCATCCATTACCCTCCAAGGGTATTGGATTGAATGAATGAATCACCGACTATGTAAGTAAAGGTGAAATCTCAAAAATACGGACGATCTCTAGGCCACTCCATAGTGGGCGAAAGACCGTCCTAATCTCAGCGTTGGTTCTACTCAGTGACGGGCTCCCCGAACACCGAGCTGAACCGCTCAAATTCCGAAGAAAATAATTCACCGACAAAGCCCCTCAGCGGGCCGTGCCGGAGAACACTTTTTCCGGAGACTCAAAGTGCTCCCTTAAGGCAAAAACCTTAAGAGAACGAACTTAAAAATTCATCGCCCAAGGGGGTAACAGCAACAGCCGAACCTCAGTTAAACTTCATTGGTACAGCATTGCATTGTTGCCATCCATTACTCCCAGGGCATTAATGAATCAAACACCGACTATGTAAGTAAAGGTGAAATCTCAAAAATACGGACGATCTCTAGGCCACTCCATAGTAGGCGAAAGACCGTCCTAATCTCAGCGTTGGTTCCACTCAGTGACGGGCTCCCCGACCACTGAGCAGAACCGCTCATATTCCAAAGAAAATAATTCACCGGCAAGTACCCCTCAGCGGGCCGTGCCGGAGAACACTTTCCCCGGAGACTCAAAGTGCTCCCTTAGGGCAAAACCTAAGAGAGCGACATCATTAACCCAGGATAACAGCAACAGCCGAACCTCAGTTAAACTTCATTGGTTCAGCATTGCCATCCGTTACCCTATATGGGCATCTCATATAAAATCAATCACCGACTATGTAAGTAAAGGTGAAATCTCAAAAATACGGACGATCTCTAGGCCACTCCATAGTGGGCGAAAGACCGTCCTAATCTCAGCGTTGGTTCCACTCAGTGACGGGCTCCCCGAACACTGAGCAGAACCGCTCATATTCCGAGGATAATAATTCACCGGCAAGTACCCCTCAGCGGGCCGTGCCGGAGAACACTTTCCCTGGTAACTCATTTGCTCCCTTAGAGCAAACCCTAAGAGAGCGAATTCATTTACCCAGGATAACAGCAACAGCCGAACCTCAGTTAAGCTTCACTGGTTCAGCATTGCCATCCGTTACCCTATATGGGCATCTCATATAAAATCAATCACCGTATGTTTAAGTAAAGGTGATATCTCAAAAATATCGGACGATCTCTAGGCCACTCATTCGTGGGCGAAAGACCGTCCAAATCTCCGCGTTGGTTCTACTCAGTGAAACTCGAGTACCGAGCAGAACCGCTCACATTCCGAGGAAAATAATTCACCGGCAACTACCCCTCAGCGGGCCGTGCCGGAGAACACTTTCCCCGGAGACTCAAAGTGCTCCCTTAGGGCAAAACCTAAGAGAGCGAACTCATTTACCCAGGATAACAGCAACAGCCGAACCTCAGTTAAACTTCATTGGTTCAGCATTGCCATTCGTTACCCTATATGGGCATCTCATATAAAATCAATCACCGTATGTGTAAGTAAAGGTGATATCTCAAAAATATCGGACGATCTCTAGGCCACTCATTCGTGGGCGAAAGACCGTTCAAATCTCAGCGTTGGTTCTACTCAGTGAAACTCGAGTACCGAGCAGAACCGCTCATTCCGAAGAAAATAATTCACCGGCAAGTACCCCTCAGCGGGCCGTGCCGGAGAACACTTTCCCCGGTAACTCAATTGCTCCCTTAGGGCAAAACCTAAGAGAGCGAACTCATTAACCCAGGATAACGGCAACAGCCGAACCTCAGTTAAACTTCATTGGTTCAGCATTGCCATCCGTTACCCTATATGGGCATCTCATATCTCATATTGAACCAATCGACTATGTAAGTAAAGGTTCAATCTCAAAAATATGAACGATCTCTAGGCCACTCATTCGTGGGCGAAATTGAACCAATCGACTATGTAAGTAAAGGTTCAATCTCAAAAATATGAACGATCTCTAGGCCACTCATTCGTGGGCGAAAGACCGTCCAAATCTCAGCGTTGGTTCTACTCAGTGAAACTCGATTACCGAGCAGAACCGCTCAAATTCCAAGGAAAATAATTCACCGACAAAGCCCCTCAGCGGGCCGTGCCGGAGAACACCTTCCCCGGTGACTCAAAGTGCTCCCTTAAGGCAAAAACCTTAAGAGAGCGAACTCAAAAACTCATCGCCCAAGTGGGTAAGGGCAACAGCCGAACCTCAGTTAAACTTCATTGGTACAGCTTTGCGTTGCTATCCATCACCCCCAAGGGCATTAATGAACCAATCGACCGCATCTCACGGTCGATTGACCCTCATCCATAAATCATATTTATTTATTAAACGTTTTTGTCGGCATTTTCTATTTTAGATATATAAATAAATAAAAGGTGTATAAGAGTATTAACAGAATTTTCTAAATTTTGTACTGAGTTATAGCAGGCAATAAATTATTTTTAAATTAATTCTTTCTAAACCTAAATTTATAAGTAAATAAAATTAGTGTTTGAATTATTTTCATTACTGGACTAGTTGAATATATACGCTTTCATCACACCAATTGCTTTAATATCCCATAATACAAAGCACACTTCCTTTTAAATCAAATTTTGCTATTGACAAATGTATGTATTAGATTTATTAACCCATACAAATAAATAGTTGTATTTAATAAACATAAATAGTTGTATTTAATAAACATAAATAATTGTATTTATCTCTATATTTACAAAAAAAAACATAAACAATGGTTCTCAGTCATTTTTATTGTTTTAACAACCATTTTGGAATGAAGTATCCAAGTTCCTGACATTTTTAATTCCAATCTTTCTTTCCTTTTTTTTTATAAAGAAATTAAATTATGTTTTGATTTTCATTATTTATTACAAAGCCACTTCCGCATGAGTTTGGTATACAGAAAGTGGGACCACTGGTAGTTTTCACATAGAATTTATGAATACCTTGAGAGAACTTTGGCTTATAATGTATTGCGTAAAATCCCATCACAGCAATTCTATTCTTGTTTTTGCAAGAACATAGTTCCTTCTTGTAGCTCTTCGCACTGTTGCATTCCACACTGAAGAAGCTACAGTTCTTATTCGCCACCGACTCAATAAACAAATCTGGTGCACGATCGTGACTACATAAACACTCTTCAACCATGGGAAAGCAAAACACTGTATTAGATAAAAAGAAAATGTAAAAGAAGGTAACACATTGCATCAGATTACTACTGACGTTATTTCTTGTGAAGTATTTGCGATAAATAAATAAAAATATAATTAAATAAATAAAATATAATTAATAAATAAATAAATAATAATAAAAAAAATAAAAATAAATAAATAAATATACATAAATGTACATAAATATACTTGGGCAGCAAGAGGATGGAAATCAATATTAGATTATTTTATCTTAAATGACACGACATCAAGGTTCTCTTTAGATGTTAGAATTCACAGAGGATATGAAATAAGTAGTGACCACTTCCTCATTAAAATAAAATTAAGATTACCACCCAGGCTACAAATAACAAGAACAGAAAGAAAATTTAAAACATTTGTTTATAAAACTAGATTATTAAATGACACAAATATACAATGGCTATATGAACAAAGAATTAACCAATATTTAGATAAAATAAAAGGAAATGAAGAAATAAAAATAAAATGGCTTAATATAAAAACGATGCTAAATGCAACAGTAAATGAAAGCGTAGGAAAGACCAAAAAATTCAATAAGAGGAAAAAACTGAAGATATGGGATGATACAATCAAAGAAATAATCAAAATGAAAAACGAAGCCTATTATAAATGGTTAAGCAGTAAAAGATTAGAAGATGAAATAGAATATACAAGAATAAGAGCCATAGCTAAAAGACAGAGAATCATAGAACAAATTTGTTTCTAATTTAGAACATGATTTATATAAAATAAAACCCCAGTGTATATAAGATTTTGAAATACTTAAATACAGATACCAAAGAAAACATAAAATTAAACACCGAAACCAAATTGAAATTAGAAGAATTTCTAAATTTCTATACAGAATTGTGTACAGATAAATATTTTAAAATATATAACTGGCAAAGATTTAATGAAAATGAAAAGGAAATAACTAAAGAAGAATTAGAAATCAGACTGAAAGAAACAAGAAACGAAAAATCACCTGGAGAAGATAAGCAAGGTTCTGAACTATATAAATATGCAACAACAAGGTTCAAAGAAAGACTCCTATTATTTTTAAATAAAATCTATTCAACTGGTAACCCATCAATAGAATGGGAAAAAAAAGCAATCGTGATTCCTATCTTTAAAAAAGTTAATAGAGATGACCCTAAAAATTATAGAGATATAAGTACATTAAATTCCTGCTACAAAACATATAGCAGAATTTTAAATAACAAACTAATAAAATATTCTAAAAACTTTATTTTAGAAGTACAGAATGGATATGGAAAAGGACAATCATGTATAGACCCGTCCTTTTGCCTAAAATTAATAATAGAGAAAAGAAGAGAATACAATTTAAAAACACATATTACATTTATTGACTTTAAAAAAGCATTTGACAAGTTAAAAGAAACATTTTATTTAACATATTAAAAGAAAGACAAATACCAAATAATATCCTACAAGCTATCACAAGTATATATGAAAATAATCAAATACAAATAAGATTAAATCATGAGCTATTATATACGAGAGAGATAAACCAAGGAGTCCGGCAGGGATTTCCCTCCCCCTCTGACCAAATCTTTTTAATATTTACCTAAATGAAATAATGGAATAAAAATTCCCCACCAAGGTATTAAACTTTCTACTGTGAACTTAAACACTCTCCTTTTTGTCGATGTCCAAATAATAATTACAAATTCTGAAGATAACTTACAGAAAGATATTTTAAGATTATAGAATGATAATATCAACAGAAAAAACAAAAATGATGGCCTTCATAGGACAAGATCCGGTAAGAACAAAAATAGTAATAGATAACAAGATCTTAGAACAGATGAATTCATTAGGTACTTAGGATGTATAATTACATATGAAAATTAAAAAGATATAAACGTAAAAATTGCAAAATATTTAAAAATAACAGGTGTAATTAACTCTATATTTAAACCAAACCTAGTTCAAAAACAAACGAGACTAAAAGTATACAATACATTAACTCTACCAGTCCTATTGTATGAAAGTGAAATCTGGACAATGAAACAAAAAGACAAACAAAGATTAATAGCAGCTGAAATGAAGTTTATGAGAAAAACTGTAAAGTATACCCTATTTGATCTCAAAAGAAACGAAGAATTTATGAAAGAATTAAATCAGGAATCAGTACTAGAAAAAATTAAAAAATATAAACATAAATGGATGGAACACGTTCAAAGAATGAAAACAGAAAGATCACCAAAACAAGCCTTAAAGTACAAGCCATTAGGAAAAAGAAAACCAGGACGTCCTCTTATAAGATTCAACAATGACATCTGATGCCGGAACACTCCACTGTAGGTCTAAATGCTTGATAGGCATGATGATTATGATAAATAATAAATGAAATATTAAATAAATAAATAAATAAATAAATATTAAATAAATAAATAAATAAATAAATAAAAGTAATAAATAAATAAATAAATAAAAATAAATAAATAATAAATAAATAAAATTAATTAATTAATTAATTAAAATAAATAAATAAATAATTTTAAGTGACATTTCTGAAGCGAAACATTACTTTAAATATGTACTTATACCTTTGAAAATAGCAATTAACTTGAAAAATACTTTAGAACCATGATTTCATTATCTTTCTCTAATGTGTTATAATAATAATAAATATAATTTTCGATAGCACATATTGATAGTACAAATTTTTATCCACGTAACAATAAACATGAAGTTACATTCCAACATATTATTTTAGAAAATTCGCTTTAAAGTAGTTCATGTATATGTTCCCTTTCTATAATAACTGAAATTTTAATATTTTTTCTTATTCATTTGATTTGTTATTTATTATTTTTTCTTTGATCACATTACTGATTAAGAAAACGTGAAAGGCATATTAAGAAAGTCAAAGATATTTAAAGAAAGTTAATCAAGATTGTCACTTGTTTCCAGGTATTTTATAGGTACCGTTGGTATCTACACTGCAGTATTAGGTGTTTAAATTATGTCTTGCGTTCTATCATTGGATTATTAATAAAAAAAAGCATCGGTTCTTTGTTCAAATCATTTATTATTTTGTATTTCAATAATATTGGTGTGTGTGTGTTTCATTGGTCGGCACACAATGTATGTCCTGTTGTTGCACACGTTAGGATGGTTTCCCATTAAGACGTGTAGATATGCCTCTTAATCGATATAATTTGCTGACTAATTCGGTTGACCTTGTAGATGATTAATATGGTAGTCCCAATTCATATGACCATCAGGTAATATGAACTGGGACATTGTACTGAATCGTATTGTATTTAACTGTGTGAGAGTTGTAGTTTTATGGAAGTTGATGTGAGAAGTGTGAAAGACAAACTAGCAGATATAAAATTAATTTTATCACCAAATTACGACTCTTACTACTGAAATAATAATAATAATAATAATAATTATTATTATTATTATTATTATTATTATTATTATTATTAAGAAATTAAGATTATTAAGAAAAAGTAAAAAATAAAGATAAAAAATAAAGATGTAATTTTCGAATTTTCACATTCATACATGAACCCACGAACACACGCATCGACAGACATAGGACACACCTGCAGGCATAGGGCTAACCACCTTATGGCTTAGAAGAGCTAAGGATAGTTCCGTACCAGGCCAGTAGGCCTAATACTTGAAGGGAAGAAGAAGAAGAAGAAGATATTCATACATATTAGAAGTGCTTTTTGTTATCGAAACCAATGGTCAGTGTTTGTACGCGATTAGCAAAGTATAACGTAGTTGTGATGTATGCGGTAGTATTTTGCGTAATTTTGAAATAATGTAACTTCATACAGTATTGACCTCATCGTCTGTTATGCTTTCGTGAAGACCTACGCAGTTTTACCGCGTAAGCTTCCGTAACCGATAATCCCGGGGAATAGGTTGGGTGCTCCTTATTCCAGGTAGTATCCCATGTCTGTGGAAGCGTCTGTTCACGGGGTTAAAAAAACTGGGGAAAAAAACCTGCTCTCCACACCGAAGACCGGCTGACTTGGCTATGGCAGATCCTTAAGCTCCTCACGTCGTCGACGGGAACCGAATCCAGGACACTCCTTCCCCATGCATATGGTAGCGAAGCGCATAGCCACTCGACTAACCGCGCGGACCCAGTACTGTATAAATTATAATAACTAATTGTATTTTATGTGTAAACATTAAACTAACTTAAGTATGAAGAGCTAATAAGATTCATTTCGGCATTGAAAACATTATTTAAATTAAGGGGACATTAAATCCCACATAGTTTTAAAACCGAATAAGAAACTCAAAGATTGGAATCAGAGAGTTTCATGCCGAATATAGTTAACTATAAAGTATTGGCGACCACTGGCGTGAGCAAATGCAAGTGACCCTAGCGCGTAGTGCAATACCGGAAGACTCGTAGCAAAGTCGGTAAATTCTGATCGCTATTCTTTGGTATTTTCCATAATGTAAAAACACATTTCCTAGGAAATGTATGCTGTTATTACATTATGGAAACTCGTATCGCAGAGTATATAAGTTCTTTTCGCTATACACTTTGGTATTAGGTCTAGCTACTCACTTATGAAGCCTGAAAAAAGGCCGAAACCGGTCTGGGTAGTGACCTCCCTACCATAATGTGGTAGGGAGGTCACTATGTGAAACTAAACGATCTACAGCACAGTGTACCATCGCACAAGGCGCCAATTCAGCGCCGACTGCTAGTATTTTGAATATTAATTGCCTGTGTTCGCTGACTGATTTTCCTTTTGCTGCAAGAAAAACCCGAGATCCTTGGAGCAGAGGAACACATCCCCTCTTCAAGCATATGAGATCGGGTAGCTCTCCTTTAAGAGAAAAAAGGCTCATATAAAAATTTATCTCGTCATGTCGACTATCGAACTTAGTTCTTACCCTCGAAGGGCCCATGTGCTTTTGTTCTTCCAAAAACAAACAACGGAGGCATAAGAACAATAAATATTCGAGGTAGATTGATTTTTGTAACGAAGTTCTTTAAGATAAATTCAAAATCAATTCCTGTTCTTGCGATTTTCCATTTTTTTAATGTTTTTATATCAGTGCAATGCTTCAATTTAAGTTACATATATTTCTTACTGTATTATTTTATTTTATTACTGTACTAATTTTTCTTATTCAGTAAATGTAATTTTTCATTAGACATTTCAATTAATGTTAACTTATTTATATTGCTGGTCTGGTTGGCCGAGTGATTAGCGTTTCCACTCTCCAGCCAAAATCCTGCCCTGGGCATGGACGTTTGTGACTGTTTGTGAAAATACTAGTGGTGGTGGTGGACAGTAGATGGCGTTGGTGTAGATGATGAGGTTCCCTATAGTTGGTGAATTGAATGGTGGAGATGGAGATTTGAGTAGGTGCCCTCCCTCGATGAGTCTTTGGACTCCCTGGAGGTATCATGTAATAATAATAATAATAATAATAATGATAATAATAATAATATAAATAAGTTAATGTATTTATGGTTGTTATTTGGTCTTTTAATTTCAGTGAATTGTTGTTTATGCAGGAGTTCTAGAAATTACCCTATGCCAAAATCACGACTGTTCTGAATTTGTATTAAAAATAATTTGAATAACTTACAAGGAACAGGACAGCCAGGTTGAGCAAAACCATCATTGACGTAGAAGTTGAAATCTCCAATGGGTTCATATATCCCTAAACCATTCAATTCGTCGTATAAACCTACACCTTTGGACAAAAACACAAAGTTTAATCACCTTATATATAATTACCACCGTAGAATATTTTTCATAAAGGTGGAATAACAATATGTACAATGCTAAGGATCTAAATAAGAGATCTAAAATTGAAACAAACTCCGAATTTTTTATCATCAGTAATGGCTGTTTTTTTTTTTCAGCAAATACTTTTTTTTTTGTTTTCAGTAATAACTGAAATAGAACTTAAGGTATGGTTTTCTTTATGAAGAAAAGTGAACATTCGTGACATACGAGAAATAAGAAATTAAGATAGATATCAGAAATTAAGGAAAGTAGATATGATATATTCATAACATTCGATTTACTGTCATAAGGTAGATTTTAAAGCACTTTCGAAAATTATGAAAAGTTTATATTTAAGAATTTATTGTAAAATAATAATGTTTAAATTCTTCAAAGTTGTGAGAAAATATTTGTCCGATAAGAGAATAAAGCTATTTTCTCTCATACACCTAACATTGTATAATATCAGATATTTATATTTATTTCACCCCCATATATTAAGTCTGTCATTCGATATTTCGGGTTTTTCCTTTAGAGGGAAAACTGTGGAGAACAGCACCTTACATTGTGTATATTAAGTCTGTCATTCGATATTTCGGGTTTTTCATTTAGAGGGAAAACTGTGGAAAACGACTACTCACCACAGAGCTTAAAAGTCAAATGAATCAACAACTAAACGCGGTCAACTGAGGCCCTTTCACTGTCTGCTTTGGATATCTCACTATTTTTATTCCTGTTTTAACGTCTGCTGATTTTAGTGGCAATCTGAGGCCAATGAGGAGACCTTGAACTCATATACGTATATAGGACTTGACTAATGGCGTCGTTGGAGGCTTATTTCCTTGACAAACACTGATTATGTGAAATATTTACGAAAATAATTTGTTGCAGAATAAAAACAGCTTAAGAAATATGTTTACCAGGAATCGAGTGTACAGTGAGATCACCGCGTCAGAGAAGTACTGCTCCCTCTGATTCCAAACAGAGCAAGATAGTCACATGTGCTGAGGATGTTGTCAAAGGCTTTAGATTCCGACTCCATCCACAGTTACTTTGGCAAACTGCCACAAGCTCAGATCGGTCAGTGATCTTCTAAGGCAGACAAAACTAAGGTAAAACGTTACGGACAATTCGGTTCTAGCAGTCTTTCAGATGGACTGATGCTTTTAGGTGAACCCATAACAAAACCCTTCCTGATGCAAAATGCGCATATAATACTAACTATCTGAACCATACGGAAAGCATTCGGAGCCAATCACACTTAGGAGACGTTCTAATTAATTATTTTCTAGCACTTTTCCAACTATTTCTGGACCTCTCACCACGCTTTCTCAGGTGTGGCGGTAGTGCCAGAGTGGTACAGTTTTACATGTCGCATAATAAAGACTTTTATAGAATGGTGTCTGAGTAGTTCAGCTAACTCCTTTATACTGAAACTATCTGATTTGTTTGATTTGAATCGCCAGATTCGGGCATGAATGATCAAGTGCGCTTCTGGAATACCCAAAACATCTGGAAGTATAATTATTTCACCGGGACTTGCCTTGGAGGATCGCCTACAGCGAGTTCCGAGAAAAAAGTTAAATCGTATATCGTCTCAGATGGTGCGACTGCACCTGCCTCATTATGCAATCAAATGAAATAAATTACAATGGTGATAATGAAACGAATATTGTCTGAGTTTAAAAAAAAATAAAATTAATGATATTACAGAGAGATATATCATCAACTGTAATTCTTCTTTATATGATGTTACAAATTGTTGGTAGCCACAGAATCGAAACGTTGACACACACCTGTTCTATCATTGTCCACTAGCACAGCCTCATTTAACAGAGGTTGGACGGTGTACTTAGGATCCCAGTACCAACTTGTCGGAGGTGGGCCTCCGAAAACGTTTCTCTCTTGCTGATTTTGTGAACAGTGAAAATTTAACCCAAGAAAAGGGGAGAGACCGGAACAGATTTAGTAAGTGAGACCATTTTCCTTGACAAATAGAGACTACAAAATATTTGCAAACATGTTCTGCTACTGAATTTAAACAGGCATTGAAATGTTCGTACTATTATTCAAGTGTATACAGAATTCCAGACATGTCGTTATAACTCAGTTTATTTCTGCTGGGAGATCCTTCTAGTGATGAACAAAGAACTAAACACGCACACACCCTTGTGTTAATGGACCGGGAAAAACATTTAACAATGTAAAACACAACTTCCTTTAAAAGTATCCTAAAGAAAATTGGTATTTTATGTCTGGATGCATAAGTCAGTAATTAAAAATATCTACAAAAAAGAGACGACTTCAACACCAATAAATGGATTCCTATCAGAACGCATTTCCCATATACAAAGTGGTTCGGATGGTTGCTTCCTGAACTCACTCCTCACTCACGATTCTCACTCCAAGTAATCTCCAAGTATTGCAAGACTGACGATTTTCTGACGTTCTGAAAACTGTCCGGATTTCAATTCATGTAAACTTTCTTCGTCATGCTGCGGTTCAGTGTGGTTAGTGACCTTCTGAGAACCAGAGAATACGTTAATCAAAATGTTTGGAAAATTTCACTGTGTCAGCCTTCTGTAGGGTTTGATCATACTGAGAGGTCCCTTACTAGGAATATCCTTTCTTATCGAGTCTTGTGCTTAACTGAGAAAAATAGAATCTTCCTAAGAATTATGAATTACTTCTATGCCTATTTGCCACATTTCCAAGAAAATGAAAGAAGATATATATCCTAGTATAATTCTTAAGGAAACTCGCAATTCACAACATTGTACAGGGAAAACTGAAAGTTCGCATCTTTCTACAACAATTTGAGATCATAGATTTGGGTCGTTTCATTGTCATTATAAACCATTTTATCTGATTGTATACGGAGGAGAATGGACTTATATAGGAGTAGAATAGATTGAAAACACCTGACAAGTGGAAGACAACATCGACGCGGTCTCCAGCCGTTTTTTTTTTGGCTGGATCACCAGGCCAGATATTTCCCACTTTGTTTCTTATTGTATTATTCTGTCTGTATAACTGCCTACATTATAATGTTTTTATACGATTTTACTGTTCATTATTATAATTATTCTCGTTATACTTTTTAGGTTCTTAGAATTTTGTTTTCCATTTTTCATTTCCTTTGAAGAGTAAAAACTCAAACGAATGCTATAACCCTCTATGGTTTTTAACCAATTAGTACCCAGCATATTTTATTAATATTATAACTCAAAAGTAATTCCATAATTACATTTGTTATTTTCATAATTTCAAAATATAATAAATAATGAGCAAGAACACAGCACACAACAAAATCTGAATATAAATATTCATGAATGAATTATCGAGTTATAGCAAGTGATACTTAGGCAAATATTATCAGTCTATTATTGTTGTACAAATGATGTGATTGACAACTTAATTGCTATTTCGCTCGGATTTGACACTAGCTCCAAGTTGTGAGATGAAGATTGGAGAGAGACGCTCCATGATCCCGATAATATGGTCTTAAGCAATCCGATGTAGCCAAAACTGTTTGTAATTCAAAATACCCCATGCATTTTGCTCAGTTTAGTTAGTTACTTATTATTTTATAAAATATTTAAATAAAATTATCATTTTCTTTCCTTGCTCACTTGGTTTGTACAGCTTCCTTGAATTGGTGTTAATGGTGTCTACAAAATCAGCATCTCTTCTATCAAGACGATTTTCTGGCAGTTGCTCACGAAAACATGGTCCAGCAGGATCAAGACCTACGAATACAATGAGAGTTACATCACATTTACGATGATCTATATCAAGTAGCCATAATAACTCGTTATTAACAATGCAAAATTTAAAAGGATAAATTGCCTTTTTTTTGAATATCACTAAAAGGTAAATTATTTTCATTGCATGGTTTGTAATATCATCGCCTTGCTTACTATACCCTGTTCCACTATAAGATTGCAGGAAATCACTTCCTCAGGAGATCGGCCTAAGAGATCAGTTAAATCTTGTTTGGAGGAAGCTACACTAGAGGATTCAGTACGAGCAGTCTTTGGTTGGACCTCAGAGTTTTATTTCTGGAATAGGCTTTAAGCACAAAGTTTGAGTTTACAATTGGAGAGATGCAGCTCAAACCAGAAAACATTTATATCTAAGTTTATTTAGTATTCTTTTTACAAATAACTTAGACACTAAAATATAATGGCATTTACATATTAAATACGCTCCTGCATAATACTAAATATTTAGCACTAAATACCAGAAACTGAATAACTGTTTCTGGTATGGCTGATATGGTAAGACGAGATTTGCCTCGGTTATCTATGCAGGCGCTGGAGGAGAAGCAATAGTCTTAGGTCAGCTTGATATTTCAGTACTTTAACAGTAGCGCCGTTAGGATTAGAGATTAAAATGCAGATGAGAAGTTGAATCTTGATTGCTCTTGCAATCGATTAGAAGGCGATTTCCATTTGAACATGAGGGGAAATTTTTGCTGTTGGCCATTTCAAGTCAGATTTCTATTTCCTAATCGTTCTTTTGCATGCACTGAGTGTTCTGCATAAGCTAAGGCAGTTTGTCATTTTGTTGCAAGCAGTCCCTTGTAATGTGCTGATTTTGTCTTTCATTTCAGATAATTGGTACGCGTTTTGTTAAACTATGACTTGGAATATGAGGTGGAATTTTGGAAGGAATGGAGAATGAAGGTACGCATGCCGATGGGGTTAATTTCTAAGACATTCGCAGAGCAGGTGTGTAGACCCGGACAGTCAAAACCGTGGTCTAACCATCGAAAGAAAGAATAGAAGTCCTACTTTTTAATGTCTTTTAGTGAAAAGGAACAAAAGGTTAGGAGAGGTGTGTGTGTTCTGAGAGAAAGGAAACTTGCTCACGATTATGATTAGAGAGAGAGAGAGAGTTAGAAGGAGAACTGGTTAAGAAAATATCAAGGGTATTGGGAGAATGGAAAGTGTCATCAGGTATTAGGGTGGGTAGAAGAACGATTTGCTTTAGGTCATTGCTTATTGCTAGTTATTCTGTATTGCGTCCAGCTTGGTCAGTGGTGTTGAAATGGAAATACCATTGGAGTCATGGAAATTAAGATCATCTAGGATGATGACTAGCTGGATTACAGGAAGTCATGTTTCAGAAATAAGAAGGTGATGAGATCATAGTAGTTTAAGGAATTTGTTGAGCGGTATCTACACTACATTAATGTGACTGAATTGAAGAATGAAACTTTATGCTAGACAAGAGGACGTAGAAAAAACAAATGCTTCTAAATTTGCTATTCTCTGGAAAGCTGTCTCCAACTTCACAAAAGATAGGTACCACCACGTTGTGAAATGAATAGCTCCGTGTGTTCTTTGTACATTGTAAAGGTCTGTAAAGTTGCTGTAGCTACAGTTTGGGTTTCTATCAAAAATAGGATTTCTGGTCTAGATGTGTCTGTAAGTGATGGCGATAGTCATTCATTTTGGCGTTCCTGGTATGGATATTCTTAACGTGGATTAGAAAAAGTGATTTTTAAAGTATAACAGTATGATTAATATACCTTTGATTCATTTTTGTAGAAATTAGTATTTGATAGAGGTTTATTTTAATCGCATTGATACTATTTTTGTTTGATGTTTCCATTAGGGGATAGATGAAAAGATAATAGGAACAGTCAGTGAGCGGAAATACATTCTTGGATATGACGGCCATATGGTGAGCGATCAGTCTCTTTTCGTATAATGTGGCTTTGATAGCACCTCTCACATACTACTACTGCAAGTATGACTTCGGGAGACGGGGGGGGGGTATGTGGTAGTGAGATTATATACATCACCTACAGCCGCACCCCCTCCACTTCCAGTTACTTACATATTTGGGTCACTGTACTATCTGAAGGCCGTTTTCCGGTTGCATTGCAATAGTCTCAAAATGAATACGATTGCTTTTTCTTATTATGATTGGTGTCTTGAGGGTATCCTTACCGTTAGTTAGCGGTCCAAATGAAATACGTAAACGAAATAAAAATCAATATTTTTTCGATATTTTTCTAGCACACAAGATTTGGTTTGTCTAATTTAGAATTAAAAATGTCCAAATGATGGAACAAATTTAATAATAATTCAAAATATTAACATTTTATTAAATTGAATTCCATGAAGCCAAAGCGGAATTATTATCAATTCTGATCGTTTTTGTTTTCAGGAAAAAAAAAGAAAAGAATTGTAAAGCCAACGAGTACATCACCACGATTACAGTTTTGAATTTTTTTTAATCCATTGCCCATTGCTAGCGTTTTTTTAAAAAATCTTATTACATAAAATGCACTTTCAATTTGAAATTGTTCAGCTGAATTTTCTTTTATCGATCCCAATATGCATTTCCCAAGAACTATTATGATATTTAAAAACATTTTATTTTTTCCAGAACTCTGTTGAATGGCATTATTTCTTGTTCATTAATTTTGGTTCATATAAACCAAACTTATTTTTATAATAAAAATTATCCAATTCAAAGAGCAATTGAAACATGTAGACTCCATCTTGTATGCATCCTAAAACCCAAAATATTATTGAATTCAGATTTTCAGTCAGATGTGGGTCATTGGAATGTATATAATTGCAGTACGTTTTGCTCCTTTGCTCCCTGCAAATATCTAGTTATGCCGTCCATATTAGTCGAACGTATTGCTACTTACCCGCCCTTCAAACAATAGGCCGTATGAGTGATTTCCCAGTGTAAACATGGATGTTTGGAAAAGTCTTGAGGTGGCAGTTTTCCTCAACCGATGGGAGACTGGTTGTTTTTTTGTTTTGTTTTTTAAATAGCAGTGTTTGATTTCTCGAGCAAAGGAACCCAGATTATAATTATCTAAGAACTCTAGCATAATAACTGTTCTAAATATGTGTATATCTTTAAAACCTTTCATGGAATTCCGATAGAAAAATAGAAGGATTGAAAATATCGGAGCGGACTGATACATTTTTTTATGAATTGCAGCCATCAAATATGAATACAAACTGTCCAACCAACGCTCCTGTGTAATATTCACACGGCCATACAAACGTAACTTAGTTATGTGCTTGATCATTTTGCGAAAGGCATTATTAATATGACTATCAGATAATTCCAGGATTTCAACTATAACCTTCACCTCTTTAAGAGAAATGTCAACTAACCCAATCTTTATATATGGCACTGGACACTAATTCGCAAACATGCATGCCTAAAGTAGGATTCGAAACGAACCTAATTCTGTTTGTTGAAGTGCAAACACTTACGCTAACCAATTGGCCAACCAGTCCTGCAAAATCATCGACGTGTATATATGGTTGATTTCCCCCCCCCTCAATCATAACCTTTTAACTTTCTTACATTTTTCTCTGTATTAATTCTATTCGTTCTGTTGATTTTTTTGATTACTCAAACAGAGACAGAAAACTCACGATTTTAGACGATATTGGATTGAATGATGATAAAATGTATATATAATTATATACACGTATAATAACAATATATAATGATTACTAAGGAAAAGCCACCCGAAGCTTCCACACACATACACACAAACACATACACTATATGACTTCCTCTCAAACACCAACACAAGGACATAAACACGCCACATGCAAATTTCCTCCCTTCAAAAAGGTCATTATTTATCTTCATATATATCTTTCTAAGCATATATATATAAACAGTTAAACAGTTAAATAAACAGTTAAATCCATGCTCATTATTTATCTTCATATATATCTTTCTAAGCATATATATATAAACAGTTAAATCCACATCTGGCTTGCGATGGGTACCAAAACTAAATCACGAAACCACCACCATCCATTATCTTCCTCATATAAGCTAAGCAGAAGTTTCGAGGAAGATAGCAGAATTGCCACCCACCCAAACAAACAAGAATATCATAAACGAATATACTCAGAAATTTGTAACCTGAATTTTGGTTGTGATAAAAAATGTAACAAATGTTTGAATAGTATATATGTAGATACACTGTACACTAATAAACTTAGATATTGATATAGACTTATTATTATAATTTATTATTAAATTATATGTTGAAAAATATCTGTATCAAATACAGAATATATAAACATATTGAAATAAAAATACAAACGACAAAATGGGGAAAAAATTATTAGTGAAATATAATTATAATAGATAAAATGCAAAGAATTCATATGTATTGATATAAAATTATTCCAACCAATATTATTAAAATGAAAAAGATGATGACTCTTAGCATATTAAATGAATCATTGTAAATATCTATGTAAAAATGTAAAATATCTTATTATTATTATTATTATGTATGAGCGTTTATGCAACATTATTTGCTTAAATTTATGGACTGAATATTTGTAGTGAACAGAAATGCAATAGCAACACATAATTATATATATTATAAATATTCTGAATATGTTATGAGGATAATAAACTTTGCCAAACAATTATTTCTCTATATACTGCTTGGTAAGAATTCAACGAATACTCCACATGGGCAAGGTGCATCATGTCATGTAACGAGTCACATGTTTGTAGCCGGTAAACACTGGAGAAATATGATGCTTCCAGGTCAGTGGAACTATGTCCGGGTGAAATTGCTGCGAGAAGAGAGCTGACATAGTTTGAAAGAGGCGCTGTGATAGGATGCCATGTTGCAGCCCCTATCTGTCAGCAAATTGTTGACAAACTGGAAAATCCCAAGTCAACAAACAGTGATACTACAAATCGCAAGGAGTCAATTGCAAGCGTTACAGTGGACGACTCACCACACTCACCGAATGTGACGGTAGGGTGCAAAGAAGGATACTATGTAAAAACCGCAATTGGTCGGCTGACACGTTGAATGCGAAGTTCCAAGCATCGAATGGAACACGAATCTGCACAAAATCATTAAGAACCTAAGTTCACAACATGGAAACTCATGTTGTGAGTTTAGCTCCATTTTTCCTTGTTTTGCATGGACCTCTGTTGTGGTGCCACGAACATTGAACTCTGAGAAATATCTGAACGATGCAATCTTTCCTAGTTTGTGGCGTTCCCACTGAGCTGTCCATTGTCTCTTTTAGTAATGCAATGCACGGTGTCATAAAGCTGCCTGCTATAACTGCGTAGTTTATGGATGTGAACGCCACCACACTTGACTGAGATGATCTCAATCCTATTATAAATATGTTGGCGCTGAAATGGAGCGTCGGGTGACGTCAAAGGACTTCCACTGCTCAACAGTCCAGCACCTCATTGCATGCCTACAGGAAGAATGGTCCAAACTTCTCATTAATTTCTATCATACACTTCTCTAAATTATGCCTTGTAAGATTGCCACTCATCGCAGAAAAAGAGGGGCACTACATCTTATTAAGGTGAGCTGCATGGCTGTTTCTTCCTTACACTATGGTGTGCGTTGACTTCTTTCGAAGCAGTGCAGATAAAATAGTAAAGTAGTAAAGAAATAGAGTAAATAAATAAACAAATATAGAAACTTCTTCTTCTTCTTCTGCAGCTTGTCCCACTTAAGTAGGGTCGCTGTTTGTAGTGAGACTTCTCCACAACCTCCTGTCTTGGGCTGTAACCACGACCAAGTTCTTCATCTATCTTCATCCTGCACATCCATCTGCACGACCTTTCTTCCCACATACTCGTCTTCCCTCCTCATCACATGACCAAAACATCTCAACCTTGCCTCCTGTATCTTTGCTCCTAAGTTCGTAACTTTCACCATTCCCCTTACATAGTCATTTCTCAGATGATCCTTTCTGGTCACACCGCACATCCACCTAAGCATTCTCATCTCCGCTACCTCCATCCTGCTGATGTTATTTTTCCTCAGAACCACAGTTTCCATAGCATACGTCATAGCTGGTCTCACTACTGCCCTGTAGATTTTGCCTTTTAGATTAATCGGCACCCTCTTATCGCATAACACTCCAGGCATCTCTCTCCAGTTCATCCACCGTGCGTGTATCCTGCATCCCACTTCCTTCTCAGCCTCACCGTCCTCTTTCGTTGTTGAACCCAAGTATCTAAAGTCACTATCCTTCCTGATGACATTCCCTTCCAGCTCCAGATCTGTCTCCTGGCTGCCATCAACTTTGCAACACACACATATACTCTGTCTTACTTCTGCTCGGTCTCATACCTCTCTCTCTTCCAGTACTTACTCCAATTTTCCTATGATCAAATAAAGATAGAAACTATATGTATATATATACATATATGTAATAAAAATATAAGAAAATAAATATAAAACCAGCATTTAATCAAGATCGTGGAACTATATTATAACCATACATCATCATATCAAGAAGCGAAAATGAACTTCAGAGAATATATTTCAAATTAAAAAATAACCTTTATCTTTACTCACCTGTAATTCGTTTTATTTTCTCCGAATTTGATGACATTCGGTACAAGGTCTTTGCAGAAAATCCTGCCACGTGAGCTCCCAGACTGTGCCCAATTAAATGAAGAGTACTCAAGCGTAGAATTTTGAATGCCTGTCAGGAGAAATCAAAACAAAAAAGTTCTCTTTAAAATACAGGGCGGACCATAATTAACTATTTATTTCAGTCAAATGGGACGAATGTTTTAAAAATTCATGTTTATTGATGTTTATCATATTTAGTATGTGTTATAAATATAAAAATGTTTAGATTATTTTATCGTTTTATTTCCATCTCCTTTCAGAACCCTAACCCCCTAAAAATGAGTACCCACGAATGCATCTTTGTTGTAACATCCCTTATCAAAGGAGTGCGATGTAATGAAATCAAAGAAAGATTTACAAGGACATTTCACAGAACCGGTCATACAGACAAAGCGATTCGTGAACTTGTGATCAAATTTAAAATAACTAGATCCATACACGATGAAGCGGGAAGAGGACTCTCAAAAACAGCACGTAACAGTATCGAAGAGTACGACAATTGTTCGAGGATAAACCAACAACGTCGGCTAGGAAAGCCAGTCGAAGACTCAACATATCCAAGACAACAGTTCATAGAATCTTGCGTTCGACACTGACTTATCAAAAAGGCTTATCAAATTCAGCCACTGCATGCCCTAAATGAAGAGGATATCTAAATCGAGCAGCAAAATGTGCTGAATTTACAGATCAGATCGAAAATCGGAGATTTGTTGGATAACTTCTTATTCAGTGATGAGGCGACTTCCCACACGTGTGGTAAAGTCAATCGACACATTTTTTTCGTATTTGATCCAATGAAAAACCATCTCAAGTCATAGAATGGCAAAGAGACTCCAAACGTTAACTGTGGCTTGGAATGACTAAATCCAAAATGTATGGCCCATTCTTCTTTCGGGAAGCATCCGTAACAGGTACCGTCTACCTTGAAATGCTTCAGCAGTTTCTCGAACCAGAGCGTCTTGATGATGGCATTCTTAATTCCGGAGAACGCGGAGGCTAAGGTCGCGGTCCTGCACATCCAATCCACCAATTCAGAAAGCGTCTGTTGAGGTATTCTCGGACGTAGAGGACTGCCACCTTGGCCTCCGCGTTCTCCGGATTTGATATCCCTGGATTTCTTTGCATGGGGTTTCATAAAAGCAAATGTTTATCTTGTCAAAAGATCAATAGTTTAGCTGAACTTAAAGAACGCGGCATTCAGCAGTGCGGGACATAATTTCTGAACTGCTTCAAAATGTGTTTCGCAACGCTAAGGATAGATTTGAAATTTGAAGGGATACAAACGGAGCACATGTCGATAGTTCTCAAATAAATATTTGACTTGTGATTTATAAATCTATCTGTTTTTGTATCATGATCGTGTAATAAACATGAAATTATGTCATTTTTAATAGACTTGTCCGATTTCATAGAAATAGATAGCTAATTCTGTAACCCTGTATTTGAGGTAGTAAAATAAAATAAAATAATAGAAAACCCTTTCTATTTATTTTATTTTTCTTCACCAATTCGGGGACTAAGTGTGGAGCAATTACTAGGTGGATTATTGCGGATTAAATATGCAATAAGTTATACGAAATGCGATATTTAATTCCATGAAAAAAAAACAAAAAACTGAGAAAGTTGTAGCCTTTACTATGTTTTCGAGCTCTTTGACAAAATTGTTTAACCATATTCATCCATATTTCCTATTCTTACGGAAGACTTAAGAATGGGAAACAAGGATGCATATAATATATTTTATTATTCTACGAATAATAAAATATATTATTATATTTTACCGGAAATTTTTACCTCTAATTATAAAAGAATCTGATTCACTATTTACAGCACAGTGAATCAGATATGTTAGGTGGGGATGAGTTTGACAGCTAGAGATAGAGACA
The DNA here is from genome assembly GCF_054136105.1 of Typopeltis vanoorti. Taxonomy (NCBI): domain Eukaryota; kingdom Metazoa; phylum Arthropoda; class Arachnida; order Uropygi; family Thelyphonidae; genus Typopeltis; species Typopeltis vanoorti. The sequence continues at coordinate 106,621,093 of NC_143557.1, forward strand.
TTACGGTGTGTAGTTTATCTCTCGCAAATTAAAAAAAAAGAAGAAGAATAAGAAGAAGGAAGAAAGGAAATAAAGAAAATAGAGGGAAAAAACCTAAAATGCATACTGTAAGCTGGCATTTCTAAATATCAGATTAAAGTACTGTTTTTTATCCTATTTATAAATGCCAGAAGGAAATTATTATTTATTTATTTTTATTATGTATTATTTTTTTATTTTCTGAAAAAGGAGGACAAATCTCCCTTTTGGAAATAGTATGAATTCACCTCCTACTCCAAAATAATATATAAATATCACACGAGGAACTGTCTTTCCACTAACTGTAGAAATTGTGTACCGTGTTTCTACATTAACAATATTAACCTCATCTAGCAATATTTATAATTAAATATTTAAATAAAGATTTATTAATTTAAATGTATAAACAGAAATACTATGAACGCGTATCATTTTACTTGCTTACTAAAAACAATATAAAAATAAATAAATGCTTGCAATGGGATAAGAAAATAATTTATATTTTTTGTAAACTGCGCCAATCACAGCAAGTTTTTCCCTTCTCTGTTCTCATGAAGAGAATTATAAAATTCTATTCATGAGATTAAATAGAGGCAGAATCTCTTCTTTATCAAATACTTACTATTGCTTCCATAAGAAATAACCCAAGCTGTCTCCCAACTTCACGCATAGCTACCGTAGCTTGGGGATAAGGTAAAAATGCTAACAATGTGTAGTCGACAACAATAACATTGCAATCGAGTTTATCCAAAAGAAGATCCTTGAGAATCTGGTAAGAGAAAAAAAATAATAATAGTAAAACGTATGTTTTATATCATATAGGTCGTTAACAATGATCCAGTTGATATTATTATTATTTTTTTATTTATTTTTTTTTGTTTATTAGTTTCTTTCTTATATTATTTATTATTCATTTATTTTTTGCTAAGTGGTAATAAAATGAGTTTTTTATATAAAAGCTGAATTGACAAATAAAAAAAAATTAAACCTTAGTTCATCAAGATATTCAGTTATGTCTGAACAAGTATTGTAACATTGAGTATTTTTTTTCACTTTTCAGGATGACGTCATCAATAAAATGCTACTGAATAACTGTGCAATATACTGAAGACATGAGTCTTATAAAATCGACCTTTCCTTTAATTTAATGTTTTTTAACTTCCCATATCAGCAGTGATAGAATATTATAAATTAACTGAAGATTGGATTACCACTGAAGCGAAACATAGGGTCGGAGTATTATCCTCATTTAAACACCTTCACTTACCCCTATTATCTGACTGTGCGACTACGGAACAATGAACAAGATATCAATGAAATCGCCTCCCGCTCTTATGGTTCGTAGACATTTGCATTACTTTTTTTTTCTTCACTCTGAAAAATTATCGACATCAAAGTTTTCGTAGAAAGTATTGGGTCCCAGTTAATTCTAAAGTGCAGATTGAAAGTAAAACGACTTAGATAAACTCTTGTATAGTATGTTTTGAATGGTTGAATAAGTTTTCGAAGAATCGCAAGTTTCTGCAGTTTTAGTATATTCCAAAAAAATTTCCGATGGGCTTATACAAGAAAAATCGAAACTGTTACTTTGATTTTATTCTTCGTCGTCATTAAATTATTTATGAAACGTTTAAATTATGTTTCAAATATCTTAGGTTTTTCTTTAAAAAAATAATTAATAAATAAAATAATAAAAATATTGAATAGAGAAATGGCGGCTTGAAATAGTAATGAACTTACATCGCGAAATAGCCGGCCTAGTTGGTCAAGTGGATAGTGTATCCCCTATCCAGCCAAAAGGCTGCGGGTTCGAATCCCGCCGTGAGCATGGATGTTTGTTGTTGTCTGTGAAAATACCCGTGGTGGCCGGCGGTAGATGGAGTTGGTGTAGTTGAGGTCAGATGGTGATTCAAGGGTGGAGATGGAGTTGTAGAGTAGGTTCCATCCCTCGATGAGTCCCTGGACTTCCACCAACAGCATTTTTTGTCTGTAAATTGTGTGTGTTCTGAAGGCCGATTTGACTGCACGCGGGATGAAAAACCAGAGTTTCTAGGAGAAAATACCCTGCTACCACCGTAAGAGATCGGCTAACTAACCTTCAACTGAGAAAGCCATATAAGGATTCCCCTCGTCACGACGAGAATCGAACACAGGTCTTTTCCAATGGAAGGGTGCAATGTTCCGCTGTTCTTTCAATTGCGCTAAGGCAGCTATTAATGTACAGGAATATACACTGCTTGGAATGAAGTCAACGGACACTCCCAATTAGCAAGGTGCATCGTGTATATAACGAGTCATGTGTTTGTATCCTGTATAAATTGAAGGAACAGGATTCTCCCAAGTCAGTGTAACCGTGTCCGAGTGAAATGGCTGTGAGGAGGGAAGTGACGGAGTTTGAAATAGGCGTTGGGATAGGATGACATGTTGCAGACCAATTTGTTCGGCAATTTGCTGATAAATTGGGCCATCCTGGGCCAAACAATTAGTGATACCATACTGGGATGGAAGCGCAGGTCAACTGAAAGTGTTACCCTCAGTTGACGAGACATCACACTCAACGACCATGACCGTAGGGTGTTGAGAAGGATAATATATAAAAAAACAACCATTCGTCGGCCAACACGTTAAATGTGGAGTTTGGGCATCGACAGGAACATGAATCTGCACAAAAACATTCAGAACCGAGATTCACAACATGGATTTCCATAGTAGGATCGCAGTATGCTTGCCCCACATTACCTGAACAAACATGCAGCGTTGATTGACTTCAGTGGTGCAAAGAGCGTGTTTAGAGTGACGTGGATACTTGGAAAGCTGTGCTATTGAGCTACGAATCACTCTACACCCTCTACTGACCAGATGGACGGGTGTGGATTTGGCGGATGCTTGTGCACGTCTATATCTATACTGCGTAACCCCAACTATAAAACTCGGAGGTGGCGGTGTAATGCCTTGATCCTATTTTTCCTAGTTTGCCCTCGGACCTCTATTTGTGGTGCCACGAGGACTGAGCTCCGACAGGTATCTGAACATTGTAGACAATGCAGTGCTTCCTACTTTATGTGGTTTCTACAGAACTGACCATTGTCTCTTTCAGAAAGACAACGCACCGTGTCATACGGCTGCTGCTGCTGTACCTGTGTGGTTTGTGGACATGAATATCACGCTGCTGACTAGCCTCCACAGCGCTCTGATCTCAAACATAGTGAACATATGCGGGATGAACTGGAGCATTGAGTGAGGTCAAAGGACGTCCATCCCCACAACAGACCAGGATCTCATTACATGCCTACAGAAAGAATGGTCCAAAATTCTCTTTGATGGCTATCATACCTCGTGGAAAGTATGCCCCGAAGGATTGCTGCAATCATTGCAGTGAAAAGACGTCCCACCTCTTATTAAGGTGGGCGCCATGGCTGTTTGTTCCTCGCACTATCATGTGAGTTGACTTCTTCAGTAGAGCATATGTCCGAGACGAAGTGTGCTTTACGCCATGTTATACTGAGGTAATTAATGACAAGTCAACAGCCTTTATATAAAAGTAGCCTAGTTATGAAGCTACTTCACCTGCAAACTTTTCGCTTAGGATTGCATAAAAGATTAAGACAAGAATATATAATTTCTTTTCAAAAACGTTTCGGCCTCATTAGAAAAGGTAAACCAATGCATGGTGTCTAAAAGGAATCATCTGTATATTTCGGTACTATCTAAAGCCTGGAAAAGACTTCAGTAATAAAGTTCTCAATGTCCATTATGTATCAGATATCCAGACAAATGGGTATTTGTAAACGCAACTGAAATTCGTTAGCATAGCTGTTTATAAAATTCCTTGTACCGATTCATTTTTATGAACTGCCTATTAACATGTACAATTTATTTGCTTACTGCACGAGGCTATACATACATTCTCAAATAAATAAATAATAACTGAATTCCGTTATGTCGACGTCATAGCTATGCATTACTTCTATAACTCGATTCAGTCTATTCTATATTAAATAAAATGTCTCTATATTTAAACTATATCCAGCTTTTATAATTTCAAGCGCAGTGTATAATCTACTAAGTAAAGGTTTCTATATTTTAATCTCATGTCATGAACTTCTTAATCTCGTATTACTGAGAGTAGTGAAGTCTTATTTGTGGATATTTTTAGAAATAAAAGGTTGAACAAGCGCACCATATAGATAGATTTAGAAAAATTGGAACTGTATCAATATATCAACATGAAAGAGAAAAATAAATAATTTCAACATTGATGTCCCGCTTGCAATACCGTACTCTACTAACCTGCTAACAAAAGGGTGCATATTAGTATTCATTTAAATCAACTTGTATCTACAGCGCCACAATCTATTCCTTTCACTTTCTTTTGAGTGACAGCAATAGTAAAAGAAAACTAGATTTTCTTTTTAAAAAAAATATAATGCAGGATACTGTTTAATATATCGTGTTCCGTAAATTCATAATGCATTGAAAATAGCCACTGAGACTTATACAGTTACAAAAATTACGTGATCTATTAAGCATCAGAGTCTCCTTTCAGTTTATCAATAATAATGATAATAATAATAATAATAATAATAATAATAATAATAATAATAATAATAATAATAATAATAATAATAAATAGTGTACAGCACGTAATGATTATTTAAGATTACAGTAAAAAAGCATGCGTCTCTTCTTTGAATGATCAGATGCGCTAAGTCAATGATTATAGCCAATTAACTTGGAACTTCTAGATTTTTTTTAAAAAAAGTCAAGTGCATAAACTTAAAAGTGTTATGCAATTTCGGCCAAGGGAGGCTTTTACATCCACGCCCAACATAAGGTTTAAACGCTCGAACTGGTATGTTGTCCTCTCAGCTAACAAGGCCAGCTTAAATCTTTACTCACACTTAAATATTTTACGTTAAGGATTATTATACGTAAAGGTCAATGCATCGTAAGTTAAGAAGGTTTCATGTACCAGAATTCAGAAAAAACAAACTTACCATTGCCCAGCTGCCAGGTTGTCGTGGTATTCTAGTCCAGCCAGTAATTAAAATGAATGTTGGTCTTGATGAGTGACAGAATGGCAGAGAAAGTGGTCCGTTTTCATACCTATAACTGGTAGGACTATTTCGATTCTCTCTTGTGTAGCAAAAAAACTTAGTGGGAAAACTTCTTGTAATTATCTCTATTTGAGAAAAGTAGTATTATTTTGATATAAATACAACTAGCATCGTCGTTTAAAGATTAAAAAGAATTAATTATAAATAAACTATTGGTAATAATTATACACATTTATAATTAAATTATGAAAATTAAAAGAAAAATAAACAAATAAAAAAATTGAGAAAATCCTTTTACATCTTTAAAGGAAAATCAAATATCTGATATATTCATAAAGCATAGAAGATGTACGGTATGTATTTTCCTTCCGCACAATCGAATGTCATCTATCATTGCCCTATACGCAGTCGACACTGCTATACTAACCAGATCTATTAAACCGCACCTTGTCACCAAAAAACTGCAAGAAAACCTGCAGAGACAGAGATTAGAGCACTGGTTCTCGAAATGGAGATTGCAAGTAAACCCTCAGAAGAGTATCGCCATGCTCTTCACTAAAAACTCAATATCTCCCAAAGATGACATCTTCCTATTTAATATCAAGATTCCCTGAAAAGCAGAAGCCAAATATCTGGGTGTACTGCTGGACAGTAAACTATCCTTCAGTCCACATATAAAAGCTTCATGTACAAAAGCATCAAAAATCATTGCACAGCTTTATCCTCTTATCAATAGGAATAGCAAGCTGGATAGCAAAATAAAACTGCTCCTTTATCAGTTGATGATTCGACCCATTTTACTTATGCATCCCCAGCCTGGAGCCACACCTCAAGTACAAATATCCTCAAACTACAGAGAGTGCAAAACAAATGTCTCCGCATGATCTTAAACGCACCATGGTATATCAGAAATGTCCAACTCCACCGAGATACAAATATACCCTACATCTACTTTTTCCTGCAGTCGTCGGCAGTAAAGTTCTTCTCAGCATCCTCTTCACATCCAAATGAATTAGTGCAACAAGCAGAAAATTATGATGAAACAGACTGCTCCAAATATAGGAGACCCAAGGCCATTTTACTTCCAAATGAAGATCTTTAAATCGTACCCACTCAGGCAGAGCAATTAGCTCATAAACGTTTCCCTACACAGCAACCTTATCAGATAACAGGGATTATAAAAGCATTTTGCTTCACCCTTATCAGCAACGTGTTGTGCGTATGTATTTTCCCCCGTGTGGTGGCCGGGACGAGAATAGCCCACTGTAGCCCATGCATGTCGTACGAAGCGACTAAAATGGGTACCCAGGGAGGGAAATGGATGGCAGTGTTGTAGCCAATGAAGTTTTAACTGAGGCTCAGCTATTGCTGTTACTCTCTGCCATGATCAGAGCTTATAGCACTATATTACTACGTCAATACATTTTCTTCTACAGATAACGGGGAATATGAAAAGCATTCTTGCTTCGCCGATCTAGCCAAAGAAAAGTACGTATTTTATTAATGTTCAACTGAAACTAAATATCGCACAAGTAAGGAGAAAATGTTATTGTTAAAATTCTATGGGCTCACGAAATAAAAGAGTAAATTTTTAGATGAAAACGTATGGCATGTAAGAAACGAAGATGTTTTCAAAAGGGCACTCCACTTAAAAGTTTATTACTGCTTCAAGCAAGCACTTACCTGATATATATGTTCCAAAACAAAGAAATCGAGAATTATTCACTAAATATGCTTGTGCAAACAGAAAGAAGCATGGCAACAATACACATAAAATTAACAGAACCTTCATTTTTTGATCTAGATACGTTTGCGAAAACGTTACGAAATATAACTTGTCCATGCAATAGCAACTATTCGAATAACTGCATTTAAACCAATCGAGGATATTTTTACTTAATATCGGAAAATGTCGGTCAAAAGAGATTTAACTTTCCGCTTCATTTAATTTTGTATGTCTTGTATTTAAAAGAGCAAACTGTATAAATTGAACTTAACTAAAACAAGTTATGGGTGATGGGTTGCATATAATTGGGTTTGATGATTGACATTTAGAAAATCTGTTGATGAAGGAAAAGAGTGAATGGCCAGAAACAAGGAAGTGGAAGTTTCTATGAAGGCAGAAGTTTATGTTCCATGTAAAAAATATACAGTAGTCAGGAACTGACTACTGTATTCGGAAAACGCGTTAATGGGATGGTTTTCATCCGACCACTCGGATGAAAACCATCCCATTAACACGTTTTCCGAATACCACCACATTTCTGCAACATGGGTTGTTATTGCTACTTTCAAGACATATTATTTAAGATATTTATTCTGGCTACAGCTGCTAGTGAAGGTGAGAAAAAAAAGACTTTTGGAATGAATATAATATCGTGCACTGTAAAAGAATGTAGATACAGCATGGAGTGAGGTGATAGGAATGGTTTTTGGAAAAATATGCTGAACATGTACGTTTAGATTCAGATGACAACAAAAATCAGCCTTACAAGAGACTGCTGATATGATAAGGCTGTTAACTAAATAGCATAAGCTGAAAAACATGAAAATGCATTCAGTGCGTGGGAAACATTTAAGTTAACTATTAAAAAGGCAGCTATCCGAATATGAAGTAGAATAAAGAACCAGAAAACGAGAGAACAGGAAGAAGATCTAAAAAAGTTATCTGGCTTTTACAATTCAGACAGAACAAACAGACAAGTAAAAGCAGAAATAAATCCATTAAAAATAAAATAAAAGAACTACATACAAAGAAATAAAAGTTGCATGGACACAGACGCGTTTTAAAGGCTGTAGAAGATGATGAAGGCAAAACATCCACTGCCTGGCTGTTCGAAATAGACAGCAACGAAAGAAGAAGGATAAATGCTCTGCATTATGAAGGGGAAACATTGCAAGAAGATGCCGACTTACTGAAGGTGTCTCACAAACACTTTACAGCTCTATTCAGAGAAAAAGAGAGTGATACCATCGAACGAAATAAATTCGTGTCATTTATACCCAAGATAACTCGAATAGAGACTGAAGAGATTGATGCCTCCATTGCAATATCGGAATGCAAGAATATAATAAAGCATCTCCCAACAGGAAAATCTCCTGGAGAAGATTGTCTAACCGGTGAATCCTACATACGATATTTCAAAAGTTTGAAAACTTGTTTATGAGGATGATTAAACAAATGTTAGAAACACAGGCAAAATCAGAAAACTTCAACAGTGGATACATCACATTAATACCAAAACTTTCCGATTCAGAAAACCTGAAGGATATAAAACAATGGAGAGGTATAACATTGTTAAATACAGATTATAAAATAACTAGGGGCTCTGCCCCCTGACGGCTACGGCTCCCAACTCGACACTCGAGGGTAGCCTCGACACTCAGGGTAGACTCGACACTCAGGGGCTACCCTGAGTGTCGGGTCTTCAAAAGGTCATGACTTCTGTGTTTTATGATGCTAAAGGCATTATGTTTATTAATTATTTTGAAGGTAAAAGGTTAAAACAATAACCGGGGAATATTATTCCGATATTTTAACCAGACTAGACGAAAACATTCATGAGAAAAGACCAGTTTGCAGAAGGAATAAAATCATCTTTCATCAGGACAATGCACCTGCCCACAAAGGTGTTTTGGGAATGGGAAAATTAAGGGATCTGCGCTATCAATTTTGGAACATCCACCCTATTCCCCAGTTTTGGCTCCTCTGACTTCTATCTCTTCCCAAAATCAAAACTCTTCATCGCTGGTCAGCGTTTTATTTCTAATCAAGAGGTGATTGCAGCTGTAGTGGGGAATTTTGCATATCTTACGGAGAACCACTACAGGGATGGTGCTGGAGCATCTCTGGTATAAATGTATTAGTCTTAAGGGAGATTATGTTGAAAGATAAAAATAATTTTGAAATTATAAATTCGTTTTTTCATTGTTAGGCCGAGAACTTTTCAAACCACCCGCTTACGCATTATTCTATATTTTCTCTATATCTCTTATTTAGTTTTCCTACTCTTTTATTTTCATTATTTTTATGAATAATCATATTTTTGTTGTTTCTACTCTTATTTTTTTTTTTTAGGATTTCTCCATCATTTCTTATTTAAGCTCTAGTTGTCTAAAGAGAACTTAGGGTGTGTTTTGTACATGGAATCTATTCTGCGAAACGTTCTTTTCATTCTTCCTATATTTTGTTTATTTAATTTATATTCACCCTGGTTTACTTGTCCTCTGACTGCATACACTTAATTGATCTTTCAGTGCAGTGCAGCGAAGGATGACTTTTTTGCTGTTACAAGAAGATAATAGGTCTCAGATTATTGGAAGTTACTTTATACAAATTTATTTAAATTAGGAGTGTTGATGTAAAGTATATGCTAATGGCTTGAGCAGGTCATTCACTTTTGAAGGTACTTATATTTAAATTTGTGATTTATGTACATCTTAATGCATGAAAAATTGTTGAGCATATAGTTCATATCTTCAGCGCTGATTCTTAACTATATACTGTTATTGTTTTTCTCTTGTTTTGTTTGAAAACTTATCAGATAGTTCATAATAGGCAAGTTTACGTTGTATTGAATGCTGCAGTGATGAATTTGATAAAGAAATTTTCAATGTATACTGTGATTTTTTTGTTTGTAATAATTTCTTCGTTAACGACTTGAAGTGAAAAAGAGTGTTAACAGACATGTGCTCACCAACCCCCAGGTTTTCCTCCACACTTATTTAAAAAGGAGTTACTGAAAAGCGGAACTATATAAATGTTTTTTTTAACTGAGTGTTCTCAGAAAACTGCGAACGATAGAGAACACCCTCATCTTTCTTCAGAAGGAACAACGAAAACCGTATTTATTCTCTTAATTACACGTTGAATGTGTAGTTAAGTACACATTCACAAGAATGTGTACTTAACAATGAAGAAGTACACACTGATATACTCTTCAGAGTGCCTCCGTTACTGAAGAAGAAATTTTGGTAATAAAGTATGCACTTAGATGTGTTTCATTATGTATCACATTATCAAAGCAATGCGTATAACCAATTCATTAGTCAAAATCCTCTCTAAAATTATTGGCATTTAAGACTATTTTAACCCTTTTTTGGATATACTGTTTGCATTTTATGTTAATTTCCTTAATAATCTCAAATTTCCCAGCATTTCTTTCATTTTGTATGCTTTTAAGTAGTTTAAAAACCTGCTTATCACGCCACTGTTCCATATTCACTTTGTTCTTTGATCTCCTCAGATCTCTTTTGTGCATTACAAAGTTCATTGTTCACGTTTGCTATTATTTACTCAAAATTTCCATACTCGTACTTCTGATTTATTCAATACTATTATTATATGATACATCCTGCATCCATAATAGTATATGACGTATCATATACTATTATTATATGATACGTCAGCAACATAATTCAACATCCACCACTACGCCATCTACCGTTCACAACAAGCGCTTTGTCTGCGTGGAATGTGTGTGTTAACAGGTCGAGTTTTCTATACATGGGTGAAAAAAAACGAGTTCTGAGAGGGGAAAAAATCCTTTTAATTCTGCATCAACGCGGCTAACTCACTTTCAATTTCAAAGGCACATATAAATATTTTTCCTCAGGACGAGAATAGAATTCAAGGTTGTTATAATCAAACGTGTCCTCTTTCAGAGGCTATGCTACGGAGGCATTTGTTAAGGCGCATTATCAGTGATACTGTTATATTACTAGTCGCTGATTTACTATTAATTCATTTCTTTAATGTTTTGTGTTTAGAGTATCAATAAATTGTAAAAAAAATTAAATTATATAAAATTAAGTAGCAATCTTTAAGATATTTCAAAATTTATAAAACAAATTGAATATTTTAATGAAATTTAAAATAATAGGAATGTTTGTGCAACACCTAATAGTAAATACCATCATTTGAAGTTAATATGATTTGCAATAAATGCACTAAAAATGCACTAAGAAAAGGAGGAATCAATCGACCGTGAGATGCGGTGATTGATTCATTCAATCCAATACCCTTGGAGGGTAATGGATGGCAATACTGTAGCCAGTGAAGTTCTAACTGAGGCTCGGCTATTGCTGTTATCCTCCTGCCATGATCAGAGCTTTACTTGCTCAATAACGCCTTATCCCTACACTGTCCTCTACAGATATAACGGGGAAGATGAAAAACATTCTTGCTTCGCCCCTTTAAGCCAGTCCTTATAAGGCACTAAGAAAAAACGAAGAAGAAAGACACAAACACAAAAGGACAAAGTCCATCCTAAACTAAACTCACAGCCATCAGGTGGCGAGCTTAAAGCTCATTAAACAACCCATTCAAAACACTCCCTTAACAGACAAAGGGGAAAACGAAAAGCATATTTGCTTCACCCATCCAGCCAATAATGTTATGCGTATGCACTAAGAAATGAATGAAATCAATCGACCGTGAGATGCGGTGACTGATTCATTCACTCCAATACCCTTGGAGGGTAATGGATGGCAATGCTGTAGCCAATGAAGTTCTAACTGAGGCTCGGCTATTGCTGTTACCCTCCTGCCATGATTAGAGCTTTAATTGCTCAATAACACCTTATCCCTACACTGTCCTCTACAGATAACGGGGAAGATGAAAAGAATTCTTGCTTCGCCCCTTTAGGCAAGTCCTTATAAGGATAAGGCACTAAGAAATGATGGAGGATGACTCAATCGACCGTGGAATGCGGTGATTGATTCCTTGAATCCAATACCCTTGGAGGGTAATGGATGGCAATGCTACAGCCAATGAAGTTCTAACTGAGGCTCGGCTATTGTTGTTACCCTCCTGCCATGATCAGAGCTTTAATTGCTCAATAACACCTTATCCCCACACTGTCCTCTACAGATAACCGGGAAGATGAAAAGCATTCTTGCTTCGTCCCTTTAGGCAAGTCCTTATAAGGACTATAAGCACTATGAAATGATTGGAGGATATCCTGCTTTTGGCTTTTTATGAGAACGGACGTATTATTTTAGACTGAGCCTGATTACATTGCATACAAGGTTTCTCAGTAATCTGACATTGCACTGGCGCTGACACAGTTTGATTCCTACTGTCTCCCCCTCTGCACGAAACGTGCAAGAGGTCAAATGGCCAGCAGGCCCCACCCGCAATGAGGACCAGTGGTGGATTTAAGGTTTTATAGGGAGGAAGGTTTCTAAACTGTGGCCAAGTGAGATACTGATACTCCTTTCTTCAATTAGTAGGTCGCAACAAGACTAAATTTTGCTAGTAGACAACACAGTCTACAGGACTCTTGGTGGCAGGTCCCTAGCCTTGCGGGATTACATATTGCTAGTAGTCCATCTAGGTCTATAGGATATTTTGCTGGCAGGCCCCTAGCCCTGCGGGATTATTTATACTGCTGGCAGGAAATCGCCACTTTGATATGGAAAAATCAAAGAGCAGATCCAGATCCTAAATGAGGAGAAGTCCCTGGAGGTACTGAAACTCATAATAAGCAAGCGGGAATCTGACTGGCCGGGTTTTATAAAACTGTCACATTAGCCCTTAGGGAACATAAAATCTCATATTCCTCTGCTAAAAATCAAGATGAAGGAGTCAAACTCCAGCCAGCCTTAGTCATTGACTACAGACAATTGACAAAACTAATGGATAACAAAAGGCTTCCTTATCAAACTTTTGCTTTACCCAGTGAAAAGAATCTCAAAGTAGTACTTCGCGGAGTAACCGAATGTGTCACCTCTGAAGAAATCACTGCTGATCTTATGAATTGTGGCCTAACACCAGTAAAAGTGAGCAGGATGCTCAGCTCAGATAAACGGCCAATGCCACTGGTGCTCGTAGAAATTGACAAGGCACAGAAGAGATATATGAACTGACTGCGATCATCATCTGTGACCTCAGAATTTCTACTGAGCCACTAAGGAAAAAGTCTTCGGCTGGGCAGTGCCGTAGGTGCCAAAGGTTTGGCCATGCCGAAAAACTTTGCAAGGTCAATTACAGGTGTTTGAAATGCGGTGAGGGCCACCAGACCGTCACGTGTACCAAGCCAAGATCCACACCAGCTAAATGCGCCAACTGTGGAGGTCCTCACAGTGCCAACTACGAGGGATGCATTACACACCCAAAGAACCGAAGGTCAGCAAAAACTACCCTTACAACACATTTCAGCGATGCTCAAGACAGCCGTGAAGGTAGCACCCAGGTCCAAATTATCTCCAGCGTGACAACTACGGAAAGAAAACAAATGCTCAAAACTTATGCAGAGGCAGCACGAACAAAGGCTGTCTCCCATGATCAAATAAGCTCAAATCTAACATCAGTATTAACTGTCTCACTAGCTACCATGTTACAAGAATTCAGCATGACAAATCCTTCGCCATCCTTCACGAAAAGATTCCTACAAGGTACCCAATCAATTCTGACAGCCCTCAATAATGAATAAAAGAAAATTCCATCCCATCTCTCTCATGATCACTGCATAGAACGCCAATGGACTGAGTAACAAAATCCTAGAACGGCACGAGTTCACTCACAGACACAATCCTGACATAATATTAGTAAATGAAACACATCTCGGGCCAGCTAATAACTCCAAGTTACGGAACTATATTATGTACAAAACAGACAGACTCATCAGCAGTGGAGGAGTAACAGCTATATACATTAAAAACAACCTAAGCCACAATGTTCCGACCAATCCACAAACCAAGAACCTAGAGATAACAGGCATTGAAGGTCATACCAACAATGCTGGCAGTATCAAAATCTATGCTGTATATAAACCGCTCAGCCTTCCATTACAGGTATCTGACTTGGACACCATTCTCAGCTTCACAGACTTCATCATCATGGCTGGTAACTTTAATGCCAAACATACAGCCTGGTATAGTTCCACAATCAACGACAAAGGTCGAACTCTAAACCATTACTCAATACAAAATTCTATTGTTGTAGCTGGACCCACAGAGCCCACCCATCACAGCTCAGCTGGAAGCTCAGATGTACTTGACAAAGTCATCCTCAAAAACATCAGATACCAATATCAGCTGGAAACATTAAATGAACTTTCGTCCGATCACAACCCTATTCTTCTTAAATTCGGTACACAAGAGCAACTCTCCCCTCCTCACTCTTTCATATCTTGGGACAAGCACTCCAGAATTCTCCCTGATCACATTGGCCCATTCCCTGCTATTCACACGAAAGAGGAAATAGACTTTTCTGTAAACAACCTAACCAGTCAAATCAAAAAAGCACTAAAGTCAGTTACCCAAACTACAGTCTTTCACCCTAGTGGACCGATCCTCGAGGAAATCATGGATTTAATCAGACTGAAAAACAAAACCAGAAAAGGGTACCATAACACAAGAGCCGCGCAAGATAAAACCAACCTGAATAAATTGAACAGACATGTCCGTGAAGCTCTCCAAAAAATATCGAAATCAAGACTGGGAATCCAAGCTAACGAAACTAAACCCAGAGGACAACTCCATTTGGAAGTTCCTGAGAACCGTTCGCACTAAAGGCAACTTTTACCCCCAATTCAGACCAAGAAGGGAATAGGCCATGCTTACACTGAAAAGGCAGAGGCTCTGGTAGATAGCTTGGAAACTCAATGCAACTCCTCTTATGAAAATTTGAACATCAATCTTATCTACAAGATTCACCGCCGAGTCAGGCAGGCCATAACACAACAAAAGAATGACCTAGAACCTGTCACACCCACTTCTCCAACAGAAGTTATGAATATCATAACCCACCTGAACAACAATAAGGCCCCAGATTCAGATGGAATCACAAACAAAATAATGAAACTACTCCCCAGAAAAACCATTGTTCATCTAGTCAACATGATTAATGCCATCCTGAGACTCAAGTATTTTCCCTTAACATGGAAGATAACGGATATCACGCGAATCAAAAAGATTGGAAAAAACACCCAACTCCCTGAAAGCTACAGACCTATCAGTCTTTTGTCCAGCCTTGGAAAGATCGCAGAAAAAGTAATCCTTACAAGGCTTCAATCAGAAACGGATAAACTAAGTATAATTCCTAATGAGCAGTTTGGATTTAGAAAAAACCATACCACCGTTCAACAGATCCACAGGCTGATCGAATTCATCTCCGAAAGCTTCAACCGGAACATCCACACAGCTGCGGTCTTTATATATGCTGCGAAGGCTAGTGATAAGGTGTGGCATCAGGGTCTTCTCTACGAGCTTATTACATTCAATATGCCTACAAATATAGTTAAAATAATTCACTCATACCTCAAAGACAGATTCATGTAATTCAAAATAAATGAAACTGTGTCAACCAGACGCAAGATCCTGGCGAGTGTGCCGAAGGGCTCACTCCTGGCCCCCTTGCTGTTTTCTATCTATATAGCTGATATCCCTCAAAACCCAAGCTCAACAATCGCTGCATTATATGCAGATTATATTGCATTATTAGCAGCATAATCATTTCTCAGCCCCAAACTAGCCATAAAAAGACTCCAAAACAGTATTCACACTAGAAATGGTTGATGGACTGGAGGATCCAAGCAAATCCACAGAAGAGTTCAGCCTTACTGTTTCACTAGAAAGAAGCCTCAGATCAAGGAAGATATACATTTACTAGGAGTTAAGATCCCATGGCAGAATACAGTCAAATATCTCGGCGTAATGATCGACAAAAAACTACAATTCCCCAGACATATAACACAAATAAGCTCAAAGACTTCCAAAGTAATTGGGCAGCTCTACCCGATGATCAACAGAAAAAGTAAAATAGACCCTCAAAACAAACTATTCATATACAGGATGGTAATACGCCCAGTCATCACTTACGCATCTTCTGCATGAAGTCAGACCTCGAATACAAATATTCAAAATCTACAAAGAATACAGAACAAATGTCTGAGAATGAGTTTGATTTATCAGAAAACTCCCAGATTCACAGAGAAGTCAACATTCCCTACATCACATCTCTCCTTCATGACCTAGCAGAAAAGTTCTTTATCAAGACAATTTATCATTCGAACCCACTGATCAAGCAAGCTTCAGACTACAATGAAGCAGATTATTGCAAATACAAAAGACTCAAATCAATTCTATGCTCAGCTAAACACAAATAATCTCACTGCCCTTTCAGGGCGAGCTTAAAGCTCAATAATTCTCCACTCAAAGAACTTTCCTTCTCAGACAAAGGGGAATATGACAATCATTTCTGCTTCACCCATCAAGTCAGTATCGTTCTGCGTTCTGCACTAAGAAATTTGTACTAACAAATGCTGGTCACGTAAACTTAGCCACAACATTTCTTTCCGGTAATGAAGTTCTCATGAGTGAACACGTTTTATTGTTTCAGTTAGTTGCTTCAGCAATATTTCCTTGACTACAGTGGCATTTATCTCTTGGTTAATGAATTAGTGAATTTCTCATGAGTGGCTTTTCGTCTTTAGGAAATCGGCTTATTAGTTAAAAGTCGGTTGGCAGCGACTTATGTTCCAAGTCATTCCGAAACGTGTCGTCATACTGATCTTCTTCCTCGTTCTTTTGTTTACTTCTATATTTATGTGTTTGCTGTTAGCGATAAATCGTTTCAAGCATTTTAGCTTCGCTTTAAAGCATTTTGTGTTGTAACTGATTCCTTTCATAATATTCTGGAAACGGATCATTGAAACAACACAATTTTTGCGTTCATTTTTGTTTTTATACTTAGGAAACCATTAACATTTTTGTCGCCGAGGTTTAAGCAACTGTCATTCATTTTTAATAAAAACTTTCTAAAACAAAATTCACTGAAAAATCCCATCTTATACACTGTTGACGATTACTGATCAGCAGCATTCTTAAATAGTTGCCAAGAACACTTGGAGAGGCACCATGCATTTTGCATGTACGCTTTCACCTTTACGTACATAAAGATTTCTAATTCAGTGACTGATATGTGTACATTCTGAACTATCAAGAGATAAAAAGAGAAAAATACATCTTTGGTAACTTGATGCAGTTTTCAAGTTACCAACTTAAAAAAAATGCATCAAGTTATCACAATATCGCCATACTAGTCGTTTTTTTTTTCTTTAGGCACTTGCACTTCGTATTCTTGCCTTTACACTTGGAAAACTATTTTTCCCTTTCTCTAGAAAAAGGTACGCACGCATATCCATACATCATATTATAGTTCAGGCTTCATTTCATACGATGTCTAGCAACTTAGAAAAGAAACGATTTTGTAGACTGTTTTTTTTTCTTTATGCAAAAATCTTTTTTTTTTAGTATCTTTATTTCTTACAAGTACTTTAGGTGTTTTTATTCTTTGTGCACTTCCAGTTAATTCTATTGTGAGTGCTCTTATTAGGCATCGTTTTATTATAATTTGTATTGCAATCTGAATCTAAATCTTTTAAATTAAACTTTTAGATATTTATCTGACAAACATGTTTAACTCATATTGTAATCTATATGATCTCATTTATTTCAATAAAAATAATAGTTTTTATAAGAAAATAAAAAATATTTATTATATTACTTTAATACGCCATATTTTGAATTTGATTAATTTGCATAAAAGAATTATTTTTTCAACCTGTATACAGTATGAAGGAGAAATGACGGAACTGAATGGTTCCTGACTGAAAAAGTCCTTTTTAGGACTTCCAGGGAAACAAATGGCAATGCTGTAGCCAATGAAGTTTTAACTGAGGCTCGGCTATTGCCGTTACCCAGCCATGACTAGAGCTTTTTAGCTCAATAACACCCCATCCACACAAATTTTCTTCATTCAAATGACGGGATAAAGAGTCAAGGACTCAATCCTTCGCCCAATTCTTTTAAGAACTGTATACAGTATGGTGAGATGCGGTGATTGATTCATTCAATCCAATACCTTTGGAGAGTAATGGATGGTAATGCTGTAGCCAATGAAGTTGGCTACAGCATTGCTCAATAACACCTTATTCCTACACTGTCCTCTACAGATAACGGGGAATATGAAAAGCTTTCTTGCTTCGCCCCTTTAAGCCAGTCCCTATAAGGACTGTATACAGTATTTTATTTTAATATATTCTTTTTTTTTGGCATCAACTTTCTAAAATAGATAATCAACTGCTTATGAATAAAACTTATAAATCAATGTAGTCAGATTAAAACAACATTGTGTTCATCAACGCATACAGATTACAATAGAGGAAACTTGAGACACCTGAGCACACTGAAACCCAAAAGACGAAGTACAAAGTCATTAATGTAAGATTATGAAAAGAAAAAATGTTAAGATATCTTCTTTGAAGTCTTCACTTTGATCATTAAATATACGAAGTGTACCCAATCTTAGACAATATGAAAAATCTATAATATGATAAATAAAGGTGGTATAGCTGAATGTATATCTTTCAACGGAAAAAAAAAAAAATATATATATATATATATATATATATATATATATTCTGAACATTCATTTATACTCGGTAGAAATATTATATTTAAATGACTGATACCGAGAGATAAAGAGATGACATGGTTTATTTAAAAAGTTACTACTAATTTACTAGTTTCGTTGAATGGATCAACTTCTTCAGGTATCACAATCAAAGAAATATACAAAAAATAACAGAGACTTAAAAATTGCATTAACAGTACTAGTCCAAAAAAAAAGTAGTACATTTATTTTGAAAACAGTAATGTGAGCTTGAGTTCCAAATAAAAGTTGACTACGTGCTGTCACGAGTGCGCCAGTATTGAACAGAGGCAATGTGTGCGTCAGAAAGATTGAAACGTAGGGAGTTATCGATATGGGAAGAATCTAAGGCAATTTCTCTGGACTCGACAATCTTTCTTTCAAGTTCATTATAGCACACATGGCCATTAGAAGTTTGTGTCCAGTCCACAATGTGTTGGCGGCCTTCATCTGAGATAACGGAGAAAAGAACGTGGCTAGAGAGAGCGCTGACTCTAATCCTGTTGTAGGGAATATCTCTACGGTGATCTTCCAGACGAAGAAGGATGGATTTAGCAGTTTAGCCGTAGTATGACTTTCCCCAATCACATAAGATCTTGTAGACTCCTGGAAACTAAGTTGGAAGATGTTTCTCTTTAGGTTTACTAAGTATGGATCGAAGATTTGGGAGTGTAGTGAATCAAGTTCTGAAATTAAATTTCTTGAGAATTTTAGCTAATTCTCAAGAAATTAGCTAAAATTTTGTTTTAGCTAATTTATTTGTTTTATCTCTAGTTTTAGTGAAAGAGAGCTGATGTAAGGTAAAGAGATAAAGGCTCTAGTGGAAGAGGGATCTTTAGAAGCAGTTGAGTGACGGAGAGAAAGAAATGTTTCAATTTTATTAAGAGAGAAACCATTATTGATAAAAGTCTTTTTTAAAAAAAAGGAGTTCATTTTCAATTTCTATATCTTCTGTTAGTAACGATTTGGCCCGGTGTCCTAAGGTAAAAATATTACCATATTTTTGCGGAGGGTAGTGATGAGAAGAAGAATGAAGGTATCTGTCAGTATGAGTAGGTTTTCTAAAAATTGAGATTTTAATATTTTCAGAACATCTGGTAAGCTTCAGATCTAGAAAGGGAGAGGTAGTCATTGGATTCCAGTTCGAAGGCAAAAGATATTTTTTCATAAAATTTGTTTAGGTGGTCCAAAAATAAATTGAGGTTGTTGACATCGTCTTCCCAGATGAGACATATGTCGTCTATATAACGATACCCAAATTTTGGTTTAAGGGGGGAAGGGGTTAATAGCTTTTTCTTCAACATCGTTAAGAAATATATCGGAGAGAGTTGGCTTCCCATGGCTAGACCTGAGTTTTGTAAGTAGATCTTATTGTCATATTTGAAGTATCATGACTTTATGCAATGGGAGAGTAAAGCAAAGAGTGTTTGGGATAATTTGTTCTTCAGAAGATTGAAGACTTCTTCAGCAGAAGCATTTGTGAAGAGAGTGAGAGAGACAATATGGAAACTAGCAGTTAAATCTGTTTTTTTTTAAGTTTGATGTGCTTGATTTTTGATACAAAGTCAGCAGATTTTTTAATATGAGAAAAGGAAATTCCAGAAAGATTTCTTAAAAAGTTCCGAGGTACTTAGAAAGGTTGTAGGTAGGTGGGTGCATCCCTTCAACTATTAGTCTGAGCGGAACATTTGCCTTGTGTATCTTGGGGAGACCATATATTCGAGGGATTAAAGGATGAAGTGATCTAAGTGAAAGACGGATGTTTCTTGGTAACTCCAAGGTGGTTTTTAATAAATTATTAGTCCTATTGTGTAATTCAATTGTTGGATCACTGTTAAGTTCAGAGTAAGTATCACTGTTTAAAAGTTCCAAAATTTTATTATGGTAATCAGACTTGTCTAAGATGACAGTCGCATTCCCATTGTCAGCAGGTAGAATCACGATGTCATTATTAATTTTTAAAGACTTAATAGCTGCTCTTTCAGAGGAAGAGATGTTGTCTGGACGTGGTCTAGCATGATTTATGGTGAAAATGGCTTCTCTACGAAGCAGATTAGCTTCTTTGATTGGTAATAAAGATGCCTCCTTTTCTATCTTCGTTAAGAGTTGTTCTTTAGGTATGGAGGTAGGAGCAGTGACAAAATTATATATATATATATATACGCACTCTGTTCATTTCATTATGGGCGTTATAATTAGTTTCGTCTAATTTTTTACCGAGGAGAATCGACCTGAACAAACTCGGGTAGAAGGCCAACATCGAGGTGGCCTCCAGCCCGTTTAGAAGAGAATCACCCAGGATGGGTCTCTCGTAATTTCCATCCTTGCGTTATTGTTTTTACTAGTTTTATAGTTTTTACTAGTTTTTTATTCAAAGTTTTTTTATACAATTTTAATGATCATTTTTATTTTTATTCCTTTTAATCTAATTTTTGGATATTGATAATTTTCCCCTTTTAGAACTTTTTTAATGAATGAAAATTCAGACGACCGTTGTAGATCAATATCCCAAAACTGGACAGCTGAAGTGTCTCCCCCCCCCCACGTGTGTCACTGTTTTTGTTTCCTCTTCCGATTCTTTGCTGAATTTCAACGTCATTTAAACTGAAAAAGACAATGATTGATCATAGAAATGAACGTAGGTAGCGTATAATTGTGCGATGCGTTTCTGTGAAATATCAAACCATAAAATATGAAACAAAAATGTGTTGTAGTGTAGTCTATATGATATAAAATAAAAGTGTATTATATTATATGAAACAAAATTAAAAAATGTCTTATATGAAACATGAATAAATGTATATTATATTATCTCAGACTTTGTTAACTTAGTTGAGGTTTTAAATGCTTTAGAATTGAGTATTGTGCGTTAAGAGAATAAAGAGGTGGCCGTACAAAAATTAGTATATAACATATTTCTAATAATAACTCTAAATGTAATATTTCTGTCATCCATTATTACTTTCCTCACTTTGCATAGCTTAAAAGTATAATAAATGGTTACCTTTTTATCGAACGAAGCTCATTGGCTGGAAAAACCTAGGTTCGAATCCTGGTTAGGACAAGAACAACTTTTATATCATGGCTTTTAACAGAAAGTGAGTTCCCCGGTCTCATACTGGGCTGGGGTTTTCGTCCCGGAAATTTTCTGTTACATGGAAGCAAGCAAATTCACCAGAAAAATACGCGTAATGTGCATACAAATACATACCCTATGCAGGGTTAACTGTCCTATCTGAACTTTTAATTTGAATCGTTATAAATAAATAATTATTACTATTTTATAAAGTATTAGATAAATCTACCTTTTTTTTTCTTACTCACTGACCTTCCGAAGTTTCCTTCCATTGGTGTTAATGGTGTCTACAAAATCTACATCTGTTCTATCAAGACGATTTTCTGGCAGTTGTTGAAGAAAAAAAAGGTCCACCAGGATCAACACCTACAAATACAATGAGAATTGCATCACCTTTCGATCATGCAGATCTTCCAAACAATAATAACCCCGTTAATAAGAATGAATAGTCTTAAGAATAAATTGCCGGTCTGCTTGGCAGTACAGATAGTGACACCGATTTCCAAGCCATTGACTAGAATACTACAGTAGCAATGATGTTTCCGGATATCATTGTGATAAATTATTTTCATTGCTCAATATGATGCCATGGTTATAACTAAAAGCTTGAAAAAAGTGCAGTATTTTGTCTCTCTAGGGCAGGTAACATGGAATGGAATTTTTAATGGTACTGGCTGCACTCGACATGGAAAACTGAGATTTCCCCGACGAATGAACTATACTATTGTCATCAAAGCTGTAGATAAGATTAGTAATAACTGAGGATGCTTATTTACAGTCATTTGGAATAAGTGCCAGCAAGAACTGTACAAAAGATTGAGGACAGGTGTTGTTTCTGGAGCAAAACCTTTGAGTATAAAATTGGAGAGTTCAAGTCAGGTTCGAAGACTTTTCAATGAGTAAATTATTTAGAATTCTTAAGATGTTTGTTGCTAAAAAAAAGCACAATTGGCATGCGATAAGCTCTCTTTGGTATGGTAGGAGGACCCTTGCTATTTATGTAAGCAGAAGAGTTATTAACTGACACCAGGAGGTCAGCTTTATCTTTAGGTGTTGAAACAGTGGTGGCATTTAGATAACAGAAAGCGAAAAGAGAAAGAGATGAAAATATTGGTGAGCAGTAGTTGATTCCGATGACCTTTGCAATTGACCAGAAGACTTGACCTCCATTTAGATATGAGGCTAATTTTTCGCTGTTGGCCTTTATGAAGTCAGATTTCCTTGGTGCTGATGATTGTGTTGCATTTAATGCGTGCTTCAGCAAAGGCTGAGTATGATGGTGGACTCCCTGTTGAAAGCTACTTACTGCATGCTGATGACTTTTATCTTCAGCTGCTATGGTACGCATTTTGTTAAACCATGACTTGGAAAGTGGAATGAAATTCCGGAAGAAATGGAAACGGAAACTTTCCTACGTAAAATATAACTTCTAGGACTCTCTTAGAGCAGATGTTTGGATGATAAGTGGAAGCAGTAGGGAAGAATCGTAAGAAAGAATATAAAAGTTCCAGAAATCTTTCCACGAGGTTGGTAGTGCTAGAGGAAGAAAACTAGCACAAGATTGTGATCTTAGTTAACGATAGGAGAGATGACCCTACAGTATATCTGGAAGGAGAAATAGTTAAGAAAAAGATCATTCGCGTTAAATTATTGCTTATTGAAAATAATTTGCATTTCCCAGTTAGGTAAATGATGTTGGAAGAAAGTCACTTGCACTTGAGGACATTACGTTATCCAAGAAGATGACTTCACTATATCAAGAGCTATACGAGGTGTCGCTATTAAATAACGAAACAGGTTGCAAAAATGTGGTTTATGATTAAAATTGTACAACTTTATTACTATCTCGTTATTTAATTGTTATTCCCTTTCAACATACTTCCCCCTCCTCTATCTGTACACCGTTGCATACGAATTTTCCATTGTTGGAAGCAGTGCTACAAGTCATTAGGTGTTCTCTGCTTCAGTAGCGCTGCCATCTTCTCCTTTACATCATCCACTGACTGAAAATGGGTGCCCTTCAATTCTGATGGGTACCAGAGGGTCAGACAGTTAACCAACATTATTATCTTGAGGTTATGGCCAAGCTGAGAGAACGAGTGAGGAAGAAGAGACCCGATCTGTGAAAGAACAACGCTTGGATTCTCCATCAGGACAACATTCCAGCCCACAGTGCACTATCTGTAAAGCAGTATCTGGCTGATAAGAAGATTCTAGTGTTGTTGGACCATCCACCTTACTCTCTGGACTTAGCTCCATGCGACTTTTACCTTTTTCCAAAGTTGAAATCCGCATTGAAGGGCACCCATTTTCAGTCAGTGAATGAGGTAAAGGAGAAGATGGCAGCGCTACTGAAGCAGATAACACGTGATGACTGGCGACACTGCTTCCAACAAAGGAAAATTCGTATGCAGTGATGTATAGATAGAGGAGGGGAGTATGTTCAAGAGGGGTATAACAATTAAGTTATGCAATTGTAATAAAAAAAAACACATTTTTACAACCAGTCTCGTTATTTAATAGCCACACCTCGAATTACAGAAGATCGAGATCAGGAAAAAGGTGAAAAGATCAAAGTGGTTAGGCGATCAAAACCATCCACTTATATGCGAGTAATTATTTTTGTCTTGATCATAACTCGAAAAATTTTTAACCTCCCTGTATTAACTGCATTTGTTCTATTGAATTTGCTTTTTATTACTCCAATAATGACTGAAATCACATCATTTGTTGGCCTGGCTGGCTGAGTGCTTCGTGTGTCTAATCTTATTATATTATACGGGTATTTCAAGGGGATCAAAAAACTCGTCGAGGAGACCCACACTAACCATTATTCACATAATGCCTACCATGTATCTCCTTAAACTTATTCAGCCTCGAGATACTCACAACTATCTCCGGCAAATCCATTCCACTTATTCAGCGCTCTTTAAGCAGCGAACCTAGTCCAAGCATCCTTATTAATCACACTCTAAGACAAATTCCAGAAGTGATCCTTGTTCTCCTCCTACTTCTCATATACTGAAAATTTTCTTTTGTGTCAATTTTCGAGAATCCCTTTAGTAATTTATGTTTCCATCATATCCCCTCTTCTTTGTCTTTTTAATAAACTCTGCAACCTACACACCTTCATTGTACGCTCACAGGGAGCATTCCAAATATGGGTCAGTAGCTTGGTTACTCGTCTCTGAATCCCCCCTGCCCCTTCGCTATCTCCTAATTTCTGTGTGACTAAATCTGTGTACAGCAATCAAAATTTGGCTGAATCATAGTCTCGTAAAGAGGAATAATGGCCTCATTATTTTTTACTTGTTAATGTGTTCCTCAACACCAAGTAATCCTTTGCGTTATTTGCGCCAACTTTTGAAATATCTCCCTTTAACTTCAAATCTCTATCTATCATCACTTCCAGATCGCTGACCTCTTCAATTTCTTGTTATCCAATATCATCAATATGATACAATGGATGTAATCTTTTCATCCATTGTAACACATTGTATCGTATGATTTCGTCCCTTTCTCGTTTTGCATCGTCAGTAAACAACTGAATAACCCCTCTCAAATAACATTATTACACAAATTAAAGCGTAGTACCCAAGAACAGAGTCCTGCATTATACCCTACTTGTCACCCTCATTGCTTACAGTCCACTTACACACCATATACCATCCAGTGATGTATGTCTGCTACTCACATATCCATACCACGAGCATCGTATCCATTTCAATTTGATTTGATTTTCAGTATTCTGTTAAATGCCTTTGCAAAGACCATCTGCACCATGGTGTAACCATTTCCTATATCCAATACGGCTATCGATTCATAAAGTCTACATAAAGTATATATATATGCATAGGTTGCATAAATTCTAGACTGATTGAGTGGCTACCAACATTCTCTAGAATCACACCACAACATAAGGAGGAAAGTTGTCGCTAACTGAGAGTGGATAAAATGAATGAGAAATAACAACTTACCCATCCAAGAGGACCTCTAAAATCTACCACCTATTTGCTTATTAAAGTGCGGCGAACCGATCTGGAAAAATCAGCAACGAGATACATATTATCCTGAAACTGAATGGAAGATCGCTTACTTCAACAAATGCAGATACTGGACGATATCTGCATTTTACTTCCAATCATCATCATACACAAAAATACAGCCTCATCCATATGTTACGAAATAGAGCCCAAAACATAGTCACCGACGAACAAGATGTACGTACAGAACTTTCTCAAATATCGAAATTGCTTTCTCAAAATGGTTATCCTCTAAACATAATCAACGAATTGCTTTATAAAAATAACCTCCAACAGCAAAGGATAGCAACTCAGTACGTTTTATCCGTTGTCATCAATGTTGGTTCAGTCTCCACTAAAATTGCTAAAATGTTGAGGCCTTACAACATCAGAGTTGTGTTTAGATCGAGTGCAGAGGATGATTACAGATGCCGAATTTTCAAAGAAGCAGCAGCGGTCCTACCAGCAGGCAATAATCTGAATAGAAATCAAGGAGCAGTATTGAAAGGTATATGAAGAAATCTAATTAATTCAATAAGTATAGCGGAACTACAGTACGCTAAAAACTATGTAACGCGTGTTCACAATAATGACTGAAGCATCTCGCTTCATGCATACATTGTCACGCGAGCTGTCAAATTTGGTTGCCTTACCGTTGTTAACGGTTTACTGTATTCTTTCGTCATTTTGCATTTATTATTTTCTTTCATCGTTTTAGTCTTCACAAAGCTAGACAGTGTGCTAGTGAAACTAGTCGACTTTCTTGTACATATGTGTATTAAACCGATGGTCGTATAATCAGAATAAGTTTTTGTGTTTATTTCAGAGGCTCCTGGCTTTGGCTTGCCCAATGGAGCACACTCAAACGCCTGAGGACAGGTCATGCCAGATGTGCTGCCATGATGTACAAGTGGGACTTGCGTCAATCCCAACATGTGACTGTGGTGTTGATCAACAGACCGACAATCATATTATTCAGGACTGCCCACTGCTGAGTTTTCAAGTCACATTGATGGACCTGTTCCAGGCTACCCCGGAAGCAATGCACTGGATTAGAAACAATTCCAACTTAAATGTGTGATTTTTAGCATATAGTTTTAGTTTGTGTGTGTGTGTGTGTGTGTGTGTGTGTGTGTGTGTGTGTGTGTGTGTGTGTGTGTGTGTGTGTGTGTGTGTGTGTGTGTGTGTGTGTGTGTGTGTGTGTGTGTGTGTGTGTGTGTGTGTGTGTGTGTGTGTGTGTGTGTATTACATGAGGGTGGTCAGAAACGTTCTCAGACTAATAATGAAAAAACTATATAATTTAAAAATTATTTTTATTCTCAACATAATCACCCTTAAGAATAATACATTTATTCCAGCGATGCTCCAGCGCCATTATCCCACCCTGTGGTGGTTCTCAGTATGATCTGCAAAAAACCCTCTACAGCTACAATCACCTCTTGATTCGAAGAAAAACGCTGACCAGTGATGAAGAGTTTTAATTTTGGGAAGAGAAAGAATTTTCGAAGAAGCAGCGACAGTCGCCCGTTCTACCGTCAACCTTAACAGAAATCAAGGCCTAATACTCCCAGAGATATGGAAAACCCTAATCAGAACCTTAAAAACGGAAGAAATGAACTTTAATACAAACTACAGAAAGTTCCTCAGCAACAGCTAGCTGATCTTCTACACGCGATACGTGTTTCACTCACGTTCGCTACTACTTTATTTGTAATTATTCTGGTCAGTTTTTTATTCTTGTCAGTTTTGCAGTTACGCATAATTGTGAGATTGTTTAAACCTATATGTGAGTGTCCTGAAGATGCCAACAGATAAGTGTGGCGAAACTAGTTGGTTCAGTTAATAAAATTTATCAATACTTGATCGGTAAACCAAATATTATTATTTACTAATTTATGATCAAAAAATAACCTTCATGATGAATTTTCGAACTGTGATTGTTAGTGTAGACGATCAGATATAAATTATGTTTTAAAATTCTAAAAAATTCGGATATTGTACGCGTGATGAAATTACTTGATTTGTAACCGCACCCGTTTTGTTCACTGATAATTTCTGAACGATCCAAAGTCTAAGAATTAGAATAGGCATACCGAACCGATTTTTATTTAAAAAAAGAACAGAGTATCATAGGAAATTAAGAATGGTGATGGCGCCGTACGCTGGTTGGCCTGCTTTCTCAAATCAGGCTCTGGCGAAGCGAGTATTGCCACTTAAAAGTATACCTTCTCTGTTTGGATAAAATGTCAACTAGACCTCCAGATCATAGATATCTCTCCTCGCACCCAGTGAAACACTACCGCCACCGCTATTTTGGGCATGAAGTGACCTTTTGTCTTGTTTCTTCTATAGAGCGGGGTTTCTGTTTTGTGTCTTGCTGATTTTCTTCCGGAGATTTCCTGATCAACCTGAGAATGCCGTTGCTCACGTTGCTAGATTTTCTCGAGCGCATCGGAGTATAACAACCCACATGAAGCCCTGTCCTAGGTCGGGTCTGGATTTGAGTTTGGACACTCCCTTTGTGCAAATGATTTCCTGGAGTCCTTCATCCCCACTTCATGTCCTGCTCTGTCTGCTTTTCTACAGTTGGTTCTTCTCTCGATAATTCTCATTCTCGTATCGTAGAGCACTATAAGGTGCCAAATGTTAATGACCTTCCGATATTCTGAGCCTCGTTTCCATGGATTGATTGCTCTTCTGATCTTAGTCCCTAGCCTGTGACCTAATAACAGATATTATTCTCGCTCGATGAGCGCTTTTATTCTCCACTCTACTCAAAGACCTTGTTCCATATCCTGGTTCTCTAGCAATTATGTAAAGGTAATCTAAGCCAAAAAATTAGCATTATACTCAATGACATGACTTCAGTCGAACATTCCAGCCCCTCAATCAAATTACACTATAGTACATACAACAAATCCAAATCAGACTGTATAGGGCCAGATGGACTAAATTTGTGTCCTGTTCCAAACGATGGTCCAGGTTTCTACTCTAAACAATCAACCTCTTTCATTTAACAATTGCCTATAGGGATTTATTGCATTTAACACTAGTCGCTTAACAATAACACTTCTTCCTAAATCAGGATCATTTTCACTGAAAATATTTGAAACATTTTCAATGTCATTCCAGCACCTTTTTAAATCTTTGGTTGCTAACACTTTTTCGGTAGGAACTTCTTTAATTTCGTCTTCATTTTCTTTGGCTTCGTTGCTAACAGGTTTTTCTAAATCATCCACTGAGAAACCATCATCTTCTGCATTTAATAAATTTCTTACATCCTCTTCGACGAAAGTTTCGAAACCTGTTGATTGAACCATCTGGATAACTTCATTTGTAATCTCTTGAATGTTATTTTCTTCTTCTAGTACAACTTCTGGCCATAATTTGCGCCAAACTCCATTTAAGCATTTCTGAATGACTTCTTTCCAAAATATATTAATATTTTCAATTGCGTCTTTATTGGTGTAGTTTTTCCAAAAGTTTTCATTCAGATTTGCTCTTTATTATTATTATTATTCGTGACACCTCCAAGGAGTCCGAAGACTCATCGCGGGAGGACACCTACAACTGTCTCAACCACTACACCGAACCTCTACTACGAATCATCTCCATCAACGCCATCTACCGCCCACCTCCACCACTACCACAACTAGTATTTTTTGTCTGTAAATTGCGTGTGTTCTGAAGGGCCAATTTGTCTGTATGCGGGATGAAAAACCCGAGTTTCCGGGAGAAAAAACCCTGCTACCTCCGTAAGAGATCGGCTAACTCACCACTTTATGTTCTAGTTCAATTAAATTGCTTAATGTACCACACAGATAATAAGCTTTATATGTTGCTATTACTCCCTGATCCATCGGTCGAATCAGACATTTCTAGCATTTTAACTAAATATTAATATTTACAAAATCTACAATAATGCTATCAGAGAACATACGTCATTTATTGCAATGCACCACACTGAAACACACTCTACGAAGTGTAAGCAACGATTAAATTACGCGGATGACTCGTGAGACTGTTAAAAGACACACTCACAGCTTGGGAGTACGTGACGAGTCGCCGTCGTTTGCCATTCGGATGATTGCCGGACGTTGACCTTAAAATGTTAATATTTTTACGTAAAATGGGACTTGAAATAGCGGACTTCGTTATATCGAGGCTTCGTTAACAGAGGTAACGTTAACCGAGGTATGACTGTATATAAACATAAACATAAGATCCTGACTTCTTGACAGAACGTGGGGGTTAAAGGCTTGTAACCACTGCGGATTAATTATTAGTATTTTATTTTTTTACAGAATAATGTATTACTAAAGTATAGATACACTCTCCCAAAATGGATTTGGACTGGGTCAGTATAGTCCCAAAACCTCCCGCAATGGGAGAGGCCTTCACCCTGCAATGGGTAGAAAAAATAGGCTATTCATCATCATAATATCTAACAAGCTGTTTTCTCACACACTAATTATAACCATTTGCTTATATATGTGATTGGATAAATCTCTGTGTGTTTGACATCAGCAACGGTAATAAATCATGAGTAATTATTTTGTGAAAATGTATCATCAGAATGATGATAAATCATTACTAGATGAAGATAGTGACATTACATATAGGTGGATCGATCGGAAGCAAAGGTTGAACACTAGAAACTTGTTACTATCATAGGAATGGAAGTTATGATTTTGGATGCATGGATGAATAAAAATATGATGCGTTACAGAGGACAGCTTGGGTTTGTTAAGGGGGTATTTGCTTAATAATTTACTCTCTTTCTATAATAGAGTGTCAGTACAGTTGAATTTGTAGTTCAGGTGTGGAATGTTATTGCATAGCATCCCTCCTTTAGCCCAAGAACCTATCGTGGGAGACCACTCCACATTACTCAACACTATAGGGACAACTGTTAGCAACATTATTCATAATATTAAAAATGACGAGAATGGAACTCACCACTGTTCAAGTCAAGGAATGCTTTGTCTCGTCTTCATTCAAATACAAATAAACTAATATAAAATTAAAAACGTTTAAGAAAATTGCAAAATTTATTTAGTTAATTTAATTTCTACAAGTTTACAAAATCAAATTGTAATTTCTGTAATACACCTAATAATTTATATTATCATCCATACTGAATAGCTTAATGCGAATCAGAGAGGATTTCGTGGATGAATACCCTTGGAGGGTAATTGATGGCAATGCTGT
This sequence comes from Typopeltis vanoorti, assembly GCF_054136105.1. Taxonomy (NCBI): domain Eukaryota; kingdom Metazoa; phylum Arthropoda; class Arachnida; order Uropygi; family Thelyphonidae; genus Typopeltis; species Typopeltis vanoorti. The sequence continues at coordinate 106,651,915 of NC_143557.1, forward strand.
AGCCAATGAAGTTCTAACTGAGGCTCGTCTATTGCTGTTATCCTCCTACCATGATCAGAGCTTTAATAGCTCAACAACACCTTATCCCTACACTGTCCTCTACAGGTAACGGGGAAGATGAAAAGCATTCTTGCTTCTCCCCTTTAAGCCAGCCAGTCCTTATAAGAGGATTTCGTGATTTGATCTAGAAGAGTTCAATTAAGATTTTATAGGGTGTGCATTCGTACCGTAAGTTAGATGTTATTCAGTGATGATATCTGGTCTTAGAGCTACCGTGGGAACATGTAAAGACTTCTTTTCTCATGAGAATTCGCTGGAAAGTCTATATTTCCAAGTCGCGCTGATCATTGTCATTCAAGTGTGTTTTTAGTGTTGATTGCGGTCTCACGATAGTCCTTTGGTGTGATGTATTTTGTGTTTATACGATATATGGAAGTCCTTGAGATCCAGCTCAGGTAAGCATATATTTGAATATTTTAAACATGAACAATTTAAGTCCCGATGACTTTATCCAATCGGTGGATAAGAAGTTGGCGCTCGACCTCCTCAAAAAACTGTTGAAGAAATTTGAGGTATAGTGGCCAGGGTTTCTAAACCTATATTCAGCGAGAGACGACTCCACAGAAGGGGACAACTCAACATCAGGGGAAGAAGGGAAGACGAACCTGATAATCTCTGCTACCACTCCAAAACATGATACAGAAACACATGCTTGGAAAAAACGTATAACAATGGAGAGTCAGATAAACGAGGGGATGGAAGGAGATAACCCCAACACTGACCTCCCCACACCCAACAACGAAAAAGTTCCTCCAATTGTTCTACGGGAAAAAGAACGTTGGACGGTCCTTAGGCCTATTATGCAAAACCACCAAATTGCCTATTCATGGGCAAAAAAACATAGACGACTGAGTTAAAATCCATCCTTCCACAGTAGGCGACTACAGACTCCTCACAGAAACCATGGACGAGTCAAATATTAAATATCATACTTACTCACTGAAGTCGGAAAAAAACCTAAAAGTTGTACTCAGGGGAGTAACAGAAAACATCTACACAGATGAAATTACTGAAGACCTCTGCCTCCACGATCTCCCACCTGTCAAGGTTAGCAGAATGCTACGGGCTGACAAGAGTCCAATGGCCCTAGTACTCGTTGAGATACCCAAAACACACAAGAACATATACAACATAACAACGATTCTGTGGTTTGAAAATCACAACAGAACCACTAAAGAAAATAGCCTCGTCGGGCCAGTGCTACAGATGTCAGAAGTACGGACACGCACAGAAACTCTGCAGAGCAGACTACAAATGCCTCAAATGTGGGCAAAATAACCCCACAGCAACCTGCTCAAAACCCAGGACCTTACCAGCCAAATACGCGAACTGCGGGGCCCCCATCCGGCAAACTACAGAGGCTGCAGTCACTACCCTAAGAATAAAACAGACAACAAAAGGAAACAGATCTCTCAACCCTGCCCACAGGCACCAGAGTTGACGGCTCTCCAGTTGCCTGACACCCAACAAAAGACAACAAAATGCCAGCTCTCACAAATGGAAAATATCACACAAATGAAAAGGACATACGCTGAAGTACCCCGCTCATCCAAAGATATCCATCAGGAAAAAATTCTTCCAAACATGACAACAGTCATCACAGCCTCATTGGCAAACATGCTTCAAGACTTCAGTAAGTCAAACCCTTAACCAAACTCCACAAAACGATTTCCAAAAGACTCTCAAACCATATTATCAATGCTTGTTAATGAATAAAACTAGATTACTCCCAGACTCACTACAGATCGCCGCTTGGAACGCCAATGGCCTAAAAAACAAGACACTGGAGCTTCAAGAATTCTCTCACAGATACAACCCTGACATCATCCTAATTAATAAAACTCATCTAAGACCTGCAGACAATCCAAAACTGAGAGGCTACACACTATATAGAAATGACCGACTGGACAACAGAAGTGGTGGTACAACCATATTTATCAGGAACTGCATCATGCACAATGGAATACTCACGCCCCCCCCAACCTCCAACCTTGAACTCACCAGTATCGAAGTCCACACAAACAACTGGAAGACTTGAAATCTACGCCGCCTACAACTCCCCTGCTAAGACCCTGCTATTTTCTGACTTGGATTCTGTACTAGGCACAAACGAATCCACCATCGTCGCTGGGGACTTAAACTCCAAACATTCCTCCTGGAACAGCAGAACTACAAATAAAAATGGCCGTATCCTCTACAGCTACACAGGATTAAACAACGCTGTCGTAACAGAACCCACTGAACCAACCCACCACAGCCCAACTGGCACAGCCGATATCCTGGACCTCGCCATCCTACACAACATAAAATACCAGCACAGCATTCAAGCACTGAATGATATTATCATCAGACCACAACCCAATCCTACTTCACTTAGGGAACAAAGACCCGTCACCCCCCACCCAAACCTCCATTGTGTGGGTGAAACTTAGGAAAGTGCTACCAGAACACAATGGTCCGTTTCCCCATATAAAAGCCAAGGAAGAAATAGACACGGCAATAAAGAACCTCGCCAATCAAATCAATAAAGCCATACTAGCAGCCACAGTATCCACGATTAACCACAAACAAAATCGTCTCCCGGAAGAAATCATGGACTTAATAAGGGAAAAAAACAGACAAAGAAAAAAATATCACAACACTCGTGCTCCCCAAGACAAAGCAGTATTCAACAGATTAAATAAATCTGTCCGAGAAGCTCTCCAGAACAACAGGAACCAACAATGGGAAAATAAGCTCACCTCTATCTCCAGAGCAGATCATTCCATATGGAAATTCCTAAACAACCTCAGGAACAAGCGCAAATCCCTTCCCCCCCCCCCACTGCAAGCAGAACAGCACCTTGCATACACAGATGCTGACAAAGCCGAAGCCATAGCAAGAAACCTAAAGAAGCAATGCAGTCCTGTATAGGAGATCCTACACATCAGCCATGTATACAAGATCCATCGTAAAGTCAGGTTCACAGTAAATCGTCCCGATGTCAATCCAAGCCCTATAATGCCTAACTCACCTACCGAAATAATCGGCATCATCAACCATCTCAAGATCAAAAAAAGACCCAGGTCCTGACCGCATCACTAACCAAGTGATCAAGTAACTACCACGCAAAGCTATAGGACATCTGGCAAACATCATAAACTCCATCCCAAATGGCGGCACTTCCCCCAGTCATGGAAAATAGCTGCTGACATCATCCCAATTCACAAACCAGGAAAAGACCCACACCTACCTGAAAATTACAGTCCCATCAGCATGCTATCCAATTTAGGGAAATTGCTGAGAAAATCAACCTCATCAGATTCCAAGATCATGTCAACCAACTAAGTATCATTCCACAAGAACAGTTTGGCTTCCCAAAATCACAGCACCACTCAACAGATCCATAGATTGGTAGAATACATTACCACAAGATTTAATTGGAATCAACACACTGGAGCCATCTTCCTAGACATCTCAAAGGTCTTCAATAAGATTTGGCACCAAGGCCTCCTCTACAAACTTATCATCGCTAAGCTTCCACTAAACATGATACACCTGATCAAATCATACCTCTCCAACAGGAGGATGCAAGTCAAAATCAATGAAACAGTCTCAACCCAACGGATAATCCTCGCTGGAGTTCCTCAAGGATCACTGCTAGCCCCGATCCTGTTCAAAATCTATATGGCACACATCCCTCAAAATCCTCTCACATCCACCCTCGCCCTTTATGCAGATGACACGGCTATTCTAGCCAGATCTCGCCAACCATAACGCGTTACCAAAAAACTACAACACATCATCCTGAATCTAGAAAAATGGTTTAAAGACTGGCGACTACAATTAAACCCCCAGAAAAGCAAAATGATACTCTTCACAAGAAGATGAGCATCCTCCTGAGGAGACATCACCCTGTTTAACTCCAAACTTTCCTGGAAAACTGAAGCAAAATACCTCGGAATAATTCTTGATAAGCGATTTTGCTTCAATAGCCACATCAAGAGCACATGCACCAAAGCTTCAAAAGTTATCGCCCAGCTATACCCGTTGATCAACAGACACAGCAAACTAAGCTCAAGAAACAAAATTCTACTGTACAAGACAGTGATTCGTCCCACAGTTATATACGCCTCCCCAGCCTGGAGCCATACCTCGAAGACAAACATCCTCAAGCTACAAAGACTACAGAACAAATGCCTGCGAATGATACTGGACGCTCGTGGTTCATCAGGAACGCACAGATCCACCGGACATAAATATCCCCTATAGCTCTCTCCGCTACTACGCTCCCTAGCAGAAAAATTCTTTATGAAGACATCTATCCATCCAAACTAACTAATACAGCAAGCCTGAAACTATAACGGTAATGACCACTGGAAACATGAAAGACCGAAAGCCATCCTAACACTCAATGACGAACAACCACTTCTGCCCAATCAGGGAGAGCTAAATTAGCTCACAAATCTCTCCCATCACTGCTCCCGAAACAGACAACAGGGAATATGAAAAGCGTCAAGCTTCACCCACTGCGCCATATATGTCCTGCGTCCTAATCCGAAAAATAGAGTTGGAAAATCGACCGTGAGATGCGGTGATTAAAACCCTTGAAGGGTAATGGATGGTAATGCTGTACCAATGAAGTTTAACTGAGACTCGGCTGTTGCTGTTACCCTCCTGCCATGATCAGAGCTTTAATAGCTCAATAACACCTTATCCTTACACTGTTCTCTACAGATAACGGGAAAGATGAAAAGCATTCTTGCTTCGCCCCTTTTATCCAGTCCTCATAAGGATAATCCGAAAAATACCGTGCTAATTCCTTCTTTTGACAGTGACGGTGAGTGTTCATGAGTCAGAGTTACTCTGATTAGTTTTGGTAAGTAGCATTTCCGTAAATAAAATGTTCCAGTTAATGAATGAATGACTTTGAACGTATCTGTCATTAATAATATAGGCTTATTGATTACGTGACAGTTGGTAGTAACTTACTAATGTTCTCTAACGTAACGCCTTAAAATCTACGTTCAAATGCTCTTCCACCTTGTCTTCCATTATGTGTTTGGTGCTGGACGGTAAACGTTTCATTTAGATTCGCCTCAATTCATTTTATGATTGATTCCTTTCATAATATTACGTAAACGGATCAATGAGACAATTGGATTTTTTTATGTAGAAACCACCGAATTTTTCTGTGCCGAAGGGTTGTTTCCAGCCTAATTCATTTTAGTTTTTAAATAAACGTTCTTTGAAAATCTTATCTCTTCCTTAATATATCACACTAAATGACAAGTGATGTCATCGTGTTAAGCTTCATATAAGCCTATAATATTGTGACAGGATAGTTAATCCAATCTACTTGATCTTCCGTGTCTACTTGTCATTGTTTTCCGTAGTTGAATTTATTGCTTTGCAGAGAGAGAGAGAGAGAGAGAAGCGAGTTCTATAGGAATCCCCTCCCGCCTCCATATGAGACCAACTCCTTCACCTTCCGTAAAAAATAAATAATAATAAAATCTGATAAAAGTCATTCATGTATTACAGCAGTTCGAATCATAATTCAAATATTAAGTAAACAATCCAAATTTAGGAGATTTCCGTAACGCAATGAATTGTTTTTAACATATTAATAAATATTATTAATACACATGAATAATACGTCATTTAATTATAAATTTAACATATTAATAAATATTATTAATACACATGAATAATACGTCATTTAATTATAAATATATTAATATTAATCAATCATCTTTCGACCTTCTACGAACTGACTGATAACTGATAACTGATGTGGCATGATGGATATCAGTCCCAAGGACTCCAATCCCTTTGTCTCTATGAAATAGTCTTGCATTAAAGATTAGCGAGCACTTGGCTCACCCTATTTAGGGCTGTATGGAGGCACCTGAACCGATAAGCAGAGCTGTTGTCGGGCGCTTATGTTTCCACCTGTCGTGTTCGTCATAGTTAGAAGACTCTCGAATGAGTTGATTTGGATGAACAGCTGCTTTGGCAAAATAAGCAGCAGCACTGTTATGGAGGAACGTGGGAATATCTGGAATATCGGCATCACGGTGTAAGAGAGCATTTCTGACAAACCACGGAGCGTTAAAAATCATACGGAGGCACTTGTTTTGAATAACTTGTAGCTTGTTGATGTTGGTGGGGGAAGTGTGACCCCAGGCTGGAGATCCGTAAGTTAACGATGGTCTGATAATTGTTTTATAGATCCGTAGTTTGTTTTCAGTGCTAACTTGACTTCTTCTATTGAGGAGAGAATAGAGTTGTACAATTGCAGAGTTTGCTTTTTTGCATGCATAAACTATGTGGGAGTTAAAGTTTAAATGGTTATCAAGTTGAATGCCTAGATATTTGGTGCTAGTTCTCCATGGGGTGGCTGTGTTAAAAAGTTTAACTTCTCCAGAGTGAGATGCTTGTCTTCGTGTGAATAGAATGGCAGTGCTTTTATCGGCATTTACAGATATTCTCCATTTTCTGAACCAGTCCTCCAATTTTCTTGCTGCAGTTTGTAATCGCTGAGTAGCAATATTAGGCCTGAGAGATCTGCTAAGAATTGCCATATCATCCGCATAACTAGCAATAGTGGTTAGTGATGTGCTAGGAACATCAGAAACAAAGATGTTAAAAAGCAGCGGTGAGAGCAGCGAGCCTTGAGGGACACCAGCAGTGATTTTTTTCAGTGAGGATCGAATTCCGCGCAACTTGACCTGGATTTTACGGTCCTGTAGAAAGGAGTTAATAATTTTAGTAAGGTAAAGAGGGATGTTGGCTGTAATTAATTTATAGATGAGACCTTTGTGCCACACCTTATCAAATGCTTTTGCAACATCTAAAAAGATAGCTCCTGTGTGCTGTTTCCAGTTAAAGCCTGTAGTGATGAATTCAGTCAGTCTGTGAATTTGCTGTGTAGTGCTATGTCCGGTACGGAAACCGAATTGTTCTTTCGGAATTATGTTATTTTTATTCACCTCCTCATTAAGGCGGTTGAGAATGACTCTTTCTGCGATTTTTCCTAAGCATGATAAAAGACTGATAGGTCTATAGCTCTGTGGCATTTGTGGTGCCTTACCAGGTTTAAGGATAAGGAATATATCAGCTTGTTTCCATCTTGAGGGGAAATAATTTAATCTCAGAATTGCATTAATAATGGCTACTAAATGCATGACAGCTTTGTGTGGGAGGGCTTTAATTGTTTTGTTGGTAATTTCATCTGGACCAGGTGCTTTTTTGTTTTTAAGCTTCCTAATGATTGAATAGACCTCTTTAGGTGAGGTGGGACAGATATTTTCACAGCTACAAGGTTTCCGAAGCACAGAGCGTACACGACGGTGTATCCTCTCTATGATGGTCAGATCAGCATGCGTATAATTAGGACGGCACTGAAGCTGGAGGGCATCAACGAAAGCTTCCGCTTTTTCATTATCTCTGTAAACAAGACCTCTTTCTCCGTGAATGGGCTGGATGTTAGAGCGATCTGTACGGAGAGCTTTAGTCAACTTCCACAGAGAATTATCTTCAGCTTTGAGAGAACAGAGTTTTCTTTCCCATTGCTGGTTTTTGTGATCTTTTAATGCGTAACGAACTTGGTTGGATGCTCTATTTAGTTCTCGACGGTCTTGCGGAGATAGTGTGTTGTGATAGCGGCGTCTGAGTCTATTTTTGTTCCTGATCAGAACAAGGATTTCTTCAGGAAGTGAGTTGACTTGAGCTGGGGTGGAAATAGAACAAGCTGCGGATAAGCCAGCGTGTATTTTACATTCAAGATTGCTGACTGCCACGTCAATTTCTTCACAGGTGGATATAGTAGGTACTGAGTCTATGATAGAGTTCATTTTAGCCTTGAATTTTGCAAAATTAGTGTGGGATTGGTTGGGAATGAGCTCAGGCTCCCCCCCTAAACTTAAGAGTACTGGATTGTGATCTGAGCTGAGCTCGTCAACCACTTGAAGTTGAAATTGATGACAAATATTGTTAAAAATAGCAATATCCAAAACATCAGGTCTGCCGATCGCTCCATAATGAGTTGGCTCGATTGGGCCTGCAATAACAATATTTCTCTTTAAGGCAAAATTGTAGAGGATCATTCCGTTGTTGTTAAAACTCTTGCTGTTTAATAAAGGATGCTTAGAATTGAGATCTCCTGCTACAATTATTGCTTCATTTGTATCTAGTAGCTGAGAGAGATCAGAGGGGAGTAAAGGTTTGACAGGGGGGTTGTATACAGAATAAATCTTTAAGCTGCCTGCATTGTTGGTATGAATTTCTATGCCTGTCTCCTCGAGGTTAGATGTATTAGTCTTCTTAATCTCATTATAGCGGATGCTTCTTCTGACAAAGATGGCAGTGCCTCCACCTCTGGCACTGAGTCTGTCATTTCTAAGTAATGAGTAGTTTCTGAGTTTGGGATTATCGCAGGGACGTAGGTGAGTCTCATTAATGAGGAGAATATCAATTTGTAAGTGATCTATAAGTTCCTGTAATTCCAAAATTTTGTTGTTGAGACCGTTTGCATTCCAGAATATTATCTGTATAGAATTTGATGTTGATTCTGGATTAGTCATTAATCATGGAGAAGATGACTTGAGTATTCCTAAGGAATTTGTTGGTATCGGCCTGGCTTGGATTTGTTTTGCTGAAGGCCATTAGCATCTCCCCTAGTGAGGCAGCGAGAATTGCTGAGGAATTTTGACTGCTAGCTGCAGGGAGTACCTCAGTGTTACGTGAGGAAACCACAGAAGCATAAGATTTATCTGGTATAACTTTTCGTGCTTTGATTTCAGGCACAGATCTCACATTATTTTTCTGCGTGGGCTGAATTAACTCCTGTCTAGGTTTTTGAAGGTTGGATGGGTGGAGAGAACAGCCCTTGTAATTAGCAGGATGTGGGCCACTGCAGTTCGCACATTTAGCAGGTGTGGACTTTGGCTTGACGCAAGTGTGCGAGGGATGGTTGCCACCGCATTTCACACACTTGTAGTCTGCTTTGCATAACATTTGCGCATGCCCAAATTTTTGGCAGCGATGGCATTGACCAGCCGATGCCTTTCTTCTTAGTGGCTCGGTCTAGATGACCAAGTTGCAGACTATTTTAAGATCATAAATTTCTCTCTGATCTTTACTGATCTCTATTAAGACCAGAGGCATGGGACGCTTGTCTGCTCGATACATTCGAGAAATCTTAATCGGCTCCAAGCCTTGTAATCTAAGGTCAGTAGCTATTTCTTCTGATGTTATGTTTTCTACCAATCCTCTGATCACTACCTTGAGGTTCTTTTCACTTTTGAGTTGGTAAGTATGGTATGGAAATTTATGATCGTCCATAAGTCTGGTTAGCTGGCGGTAGTCCGTTGTTCCTTCAGGTTGTATGCAGACTCCGTCATCTGTGTTTTTGGCTGATGAGAACTTGATGTTATTTTTCTTCATCGTCTCTGCAAGCAACGACCATTTTTCCTTAGATCGCAAGACTACTGGTGGGATCCTCTCTTTGGGCTGTATCGGTATATTTGTCTCTGTTCTTGCACTAGATTGTGCTGATGTGTCCATTTGAGGTGCAAATTCAGGTTCTGCAGCAAGAGACTCTTTCTTTCTCTTCTTTCTTCTGACTTCCTGATAATCATTGGAATCTATGTCAGTTGTTGTGTTATTGTCATGTGTACTGTGAGGAGAAATTTCGGAGGTTTGAGGGTCTTCTGTCTCGACCTCCATAACCTGATGAATTTCAACTCTTCCTGGCCATTTCGTGTGCAAAATGTTACCAATTTGCCGAAAAATAGCTAGAAGTTCTTTGAAAGAGAGATCCTCATATGGTGAATCCATAATTAAATCTAGACTTGAAGTGGGGGAAGGATCTGCCTTGTCCCTTCAACCACCAAGTGCTGCACAGGGCAGGGAACAGGAGAGGGCCTGAAAAATGTTTTTGAAGATGAAATAAAAGTCTTACCTGCTCTGATGATCGAGCACTCTGTTGACGCTGGATAATGCACTGACGAAAATTAAGCGACTGTTTATAACAGCAAGCTATTAACTACTATTACAATGAATAAACATAAAAAATCGCTAAAACATATCAATTAAATTCACAATTCATCATCAATAATACCCGATACGAAACACTAACACACTCGACTGATAATTCTAAAATCAGAATTCTCAACATCGACTACTCGAGACGCCATCTTGAAAATCCGACTGCCTTCTACGAACTTTTATATGTATTGTAATTTATTGATGACCATTTATATTTATAAATGGTGTACGATAAATTATTTCATATAATTTTGAGTAAAAACAAAAATTCGTTTATTAGTATATTTAACAATACATGTCTTACATTTCAATAATTTTTTTTATTTTATGAAAAATTAAATCAAATATCCTATAGATATTTGATTTAGTAATGCACAAAATTTGAATTGAATTCTATTTTTAGATATATAGTAATAACAATTGAAATTGATTTGTTGTGAATTGAAAAATTTGGGATAATAGTGGATTGTCATACCGTCACATTAATAGTCTGACCATCACTGAGCATTGTCAAACTATTAATGTCGCTTGAAGAAGTTAAACCGAAAAACTTTCTCAAGAATGGAAGTTAGTTTGGTTTCTTCTTTAACATACACATTGAAACTGTATGCATACATAAAAATATTGAAATTAACGAAGAATGAATATAAACCAACTTAAACACTTTTTTTAGCTAAATGGACGAAGCAAGAATGCTTATGCTTTTCATATTCCCTGTTATCTGTAAAAGAAAATGGATGGATGGGGTAATATAGAGCTATAAGCTCTGATCATGGCAGGAAGGTAACAGCAATAGCCGAGCTTCAGTTAAAACTTCATTCCGGAAGAAACCTGATAGAGCGACACTCCCTAAACTCTGCGTCCATTTTAGTCGCCTCTTACGACACGCATAGGTTACGTCGGTTCTATTCTTATCCCGGCCACCGCACGGGGTATTAATCCCACTTAAAGACTGGCTACTAGGTAATTCAGATATTATATTGTTTATAAAACATAAAATGGTATACTATTGTATCGTAATTAAATTCTGAAAAAAAAATCAAGATTTTTTTTTCATTTATTTCATGTTCCTTTACTTGGTAATATGACTGAAAATTCTTTTTTTAATTCTAATATATTTCTAATAAAATTTTAATTCTAATATATCTAAATCTTTCAAACACTGCGTGCTTATGTTGTCATTCGTAAAAATGATTGTTTCATCTTAACAAAATTCAGATCTTTTATTTATTTTTTTATTACTTTTTTGTAGTATTATTGATGTCACGGCGAAAATTATACTTAACAACCATCTTCAACATCTGATGAGACTTTGAAATGAGGAAACGCACACTACGTATAGCAACATGAAAAGGTAAGAGGTATATTAAAGTACACCTACAGGTAACAAGAAACGCAATGGATGAACACCGACATCCTTGGAATTTGTGTGGGTAGATGAACAGGACCTTGAAACAAAGATAGGTACCTATACTTCAGTTCAATCAGGTGAAAGAAATAAAAAAGCAGTATTACCGGACAATTATACTACAGTATCTTTTAAAGGATTTTGATCCATCTAAGACTTAATTACTATGATCAACCTGAAAGCTACACATTCCACTTATCCTAACTTCAGTTAGCCAAATGAAGAAATTGAAGCATTAAAACAAGGAAATCACGTGTTCATGAGAGTGGGGATTAATGTGTGCGTAAGCGAGCATTGTAAGATAAATGAAAATATGTGCGAAATTTAGTAGTGGGAGAAAGAAAAGAAAGAAGTTAAAAACTAATCGACTTTTGTTGATAAACCGTTTTAATATTGCTAATGCATGATACGTCCGCACGGTTAGGCTAGTGGCTGTGGGCTTCGCAACCATATGCCTCGGGAAGGAGTGTCCTAGGTTCTATTCCTGTCGGAGACGTGAGGAGCTGAAGGATCTTCCTCAGCCATAGCCAAGTTAGCCGGTCTTGGACGTGGACAGTAGGGTTTTTCCCCAGTTTATCCTGGGGTTTTTCATCCCGCAAAGCAGGCAAACCGGCCTTGAGAACTCAACACTACAGGACATAGGATATTACACCGGGGCGTAGGGCTGATCACCTTAACGGTTTGAGGTCCGATGATTACTAAACACTCGACACTGCAAGGTAAAAGAGAGAAAGGAAGATGAGATGAAATGCATGATACAAAACCCTCCAAAACGACCATACATTTAAAACAATTAAGGACCTAACAAGAAATGAAATAGATTTTGTAATGATAATGATTAAAATCAGGTTTAAAAACTGTAAAGAAATTTATTATCCTAGTACTAACTGTAATTCAGACCACAACCCATTAATATAAACTCAAATAGAAATAGAAATAAATTCGAAGTTAATAGTAAGAACAACTAAATACTAAATTGCAATGTTGAACAGGTTTCATATAAATTTAAAGAATTACTTCATAAACCATTGGTATGATTACAATGAAGTAATGGTCAAAATATCAGAAAAGATAATACCTCCGAACAACAAAGGTAAGGAATGGATAACTGATGATATCATGGAGTTGCTGTAAAAAAGGGAAAATGAGAAAGATAAAGATCTAATAACTATAGAAAGTCAAAGAATGAAATACTTTCTTTCTTTAACTTTCTGCACGATAAAACATGGGCAAGGTGCATCATACTATGTAACGAGTCACGTGTTTGTAGTCAGGATAAATTGAAGGAATACAATGCTCCCAGATGAGTGCAACTGTGTCTGGATGAAATGGCTGCGATGGAAGTGATAGAGTTTCAAAGAATGTAATAGCATATTACATTCTCTGGAAAACTGTTGAAAAATTGAGTTATCCCAGGTCAACAATCAGTGATACCGTACTGAGACGGAAGCGCAGGGAGTCAACTGCAAGTGCTACCCGCAGTGGACGACTCACCATACTCACCGAACGTTACCGTAGGGTTCTATAAGGATAATATGTAAAAACTGCCATACATTGAATGCTGAGTTCCAACTGGAACACGAATCTGCATTGCAAATGCATTCATAACCGAAGTTCGCAACATGGGTTTCCGTGGTAGGACCTGAATATGCAAACCCAAGTTACCCGAACCAACATCAAGCTTCGTCTTCAGTGGTGCAAAGAGCGCGTAAGGTGGAACGCACAATCTTGGAAATCTGTATTAAGAAGCGACGAATCAAGCTACATCCTCTACCGAGCAGATGGACCGGTATTAGTGTGGTGGATGCCCGGCGAACGTCTTTTACAATAGTGCGTAACTCAACTGTGAAATTCGGAGATGGAAGTGTTTTGGTATGGTCCTGTTTTTTTTTTCTGATTTGGCCTCTGACTTCTGTTTGTAGTGCCACGTTCATTAAACTCCGAGAGGTATCTGAACATTCTGGACAATGCGATGCTTCCTACTTTACTGAACTGACCATCGTCTCTTTCAGGAAGACAATGCACCATGTCATAAAGCTGGTGCTGAAATTGCAGGTTTGTGGACACGAACGTCACCACGCTTGACTAGGTCCCACAAAGCCCTGATGTCAATCCAATTGAACATCTGTGGGATGAACCGGAGCGTACGGTGAGTGAAGGGACATCAGCCCCACAACAGTCCAACACCTCATTACATGCCTACAGAACGAATGGTCCAAAATTCCCATTGGTCGCTGTCGTACGCTTGTTTAGTGTAAACATATTAAAATTAATAAGTACATATGCCAGCTAGTATCAATTAACATGTCCATTGTTCCTTGAATAGTTTAAACCTCATTCCAATCAGTGTTTTAAGAAATAACTAAATGTTGAATGATGACACTGATCATTAATATCACATCTTTTCGAATGGGAGTATTTTTCTTTATTTCAGAAAAAAAAAACATTGATGATTTCAATATAAGCTAAGTAAACTTATCAGCAAGCTACAATAAAGATGAATGAAGTCTATGTTTTAATTTTATCTGGATTACACTTTTGATCTTTGTTCATACGACAAATATATACAGCATCTGTAATCGATGCTTGCTTGCTCAATCTAGCACAAATGAGTTCAATAACTTAAATAATTGGTATAATACAGAACATTCTTATTAATAGTATTTAAGAGACAGACAGAGAGAGCCTGAATTAACCTCTTTGAGTAAGTATTTCCACAGTCGTTTTAATCAGACTGCAGTTATTCTATAGGCGTTGAATATTACATATTGGAAACGAAATTCACAAAATGTGCATTGTTCACAATAATTTTGAAAAGAATTTTATTTTAATTAGGAATCCTTTAAATAATCTAAAATTAACTTTATATTTCAACTTACATTTAAAAATTATTAGTATACCCAATAGTTTCTTTGATAAATAATATATTAAAGATAAAACCCTACTTTTCAATATCAGTTTGGACATGAGCAGGGTGACCACCACTAGTACTTTCGTACTAGTTCTAGTAAACAGATCTAGTACTTTCTTCCTTCCGAATAATGATACTAACAGCATGAGAGTTAGACATATCAGTTTAACATTTTTATCTTCTCCCATATGCCACACTCAGCGACACAAGCGTGATTTCTCTTTGTTTCCTCCCCCTCTCACTGTTCGCTAGTTTTCTCCCCCCACAATCCCGTACTCACGCATTCCGACTGACATTAGCCATCGAAAATATATTCTTCGCTGTTCAAACACTTCTCGCGCGTTATAAGAAGTTCAGTGTTTTTATTAACAAAAACTTCTTTAATTCTTCATCGAAAATATTATTATTTAGATTTTCCTTTTAAATATGGACAAGTGGCAAGAAAAAATTACAAAATTTAAATTTGATTCTAAATCTCAGGGGGAAATGTGTAGTGCATCAGTCAGTAAAGTACGTAAAGGAGCCATTGAAAGTGAAGATCTCAATGCCAGCGCTTCCCACTCACAAGAAACCACTCCTGACTCAAGTAATTCAGATAAAAGAGAAAGTGATAATAGTTATGATTCAGGTTTACAAGGTTCATTTAAAAGATGAAAAAAATCATATAAGCAAAAATCCAAAGAAGAATGGTTGGAGGATCCCATTCTTAAATCCTGGATCAGTTCAGGTAAAAGTAAACGACACACTACTTATTGTAAATTTTGTGATATAAGCATTAATGGTAGCAAACGTCTAATGATTCATTATGCAAACACTCCGAAACACTATCAGAATGTAGAATCTAAAAGAATCACACTAGGTATAATGTCCTTGTTTAAATCCAGTTCCAAATATCAGTCAGAAGAACAAATTAAAGAGGCAGAATTAAGATTATGTGCATATGATGCAGACAGGCCTTCCGTACCTGGGTGCAATGAACCCGGGCGAAGCAATTTAGGGACGGTATAATCAAACACTTTCATAAAAAAAATAGGGAATAAATAATACACTGAACTGTTTGTGCATATTTATCACCTACGAATGTGAGAGATCTCGGTGAGGGGCTGAGTCGCTTGGTAGTTAAACAAATGGTACGAGCTTCAACACAACCTACTTTAATCACTGCTCTCAACACACTGAACAAACATTCTAGGAGTTTCTTGAGTTTTCTTCTTAATGTACCTGTGTTTCACTCAGGACTTCTCCATGAGTGCAGGTCACAAAGATGCCTCCAACGATCTCGATCCTCTCTCTTCCACATTATACCCAAAGATTTCACTAGTCTTCTCATCTTGTAGGGGGTCTTCCTGGTTTTCTTTTTTTTCTTGTTGCCAATTGAATATTCTAATGTCCATCTGTTATCCCTGAGACTGGCTATGTGATCTGCCCATCTCATCTTGATTTCATGTACTGCAGTTACCACATCTTTTATGCCTGATCTCTTTCTTAATTCCGTGTTTCTAACATGTTCCATTTTGTTGATGTTACAAATCCTACGTTCTATTGCACGCTGAGTTATTCTGAGAGTCTCTTCTTCTTCTTTTCTTGTTGTGTTCCATGTTACATTATAGGAGTATGATTGTTTATTATATGAAAATAAGGTATTTTTACTATTTGTGTTTTTTCTTTATTTTAATATACATTCCTCTTAATGTGCAGTATAATAAAATGATTCGTAACGTGTTATTGTACTTAGGGATCCTTTACTTTTTAATGGAAGGGGGGGAGGGCACAAACATTTTGCACTCAGGCAGGGAAAACCCACGGAACGGCCCTGGATGCCGAGCAATCTGCTTTTGTGCTTTATGGATACTCTTGCAACTCTATTGAAAACAATTGCTCCTGATAGTGACATATCAGGAAATTTCTAAGAAAATACAGTGTGGACGCACTAAATGTAACTACTTATAAAAAATGCTTTGGCTGTAGATTCACTCAATTAAATCTCAAAAAAAAAAAAAAACCTCCTTTGATGAATGGACTCCTTTTGACAAAAGAAAAATTGAAACATTCATGAGCTACAGATTTTACTGTTTCTGAAGAGTTAATTAATTTAGCAAAATCTGATAAAAAGTAATAAATAAATACTTCCAGTGTTTTTCTTGTAGGTGGGAACCCTTGTATGTATGTAAGTAGCATATTAAATAACTGAAAAATTTAATGTTACATTATTTTAAACACTAAAATGAGACTGAACATTATATGGTAATTAATACACATGTGAAGTGCTAGAGTTACAATTGGGACTTCTGTTATGATTGACAACTGCAGCTCTTGGACTCATAGATGACTACAGTGAAGTGAGTTTGACTTTTTTTCTTTTCGTATTTGTTGTACATGTGTAATTTAGCGGTTTTACATTGAGTTCATCTATGATAATAAGGTAGTAATATCGTAGAATGCCCTAAATAGAGTGAAATGAAAGCAAATAAAAATTTAGTACTTTTTTTTCAGATTTAGTACCTTTTTCCTGCATAAGTTAGTACAAAATATTTTTGCTGGGTGGTATCCTGAACATGAGTATTTTGACCCAGGGTAAGAATGACAATGCTGTAGCCAATGGAGTTTTAAATGAGGCTCTTCTACTGTCGTTACCCAGAGCTTTTAGCTCAATAACACCACATCCACCCATTTCCTTCAATCAGATGAAGGGATAAATAGACTAGGACTCAGTCCATTTCCCCCCCCTAAAAAAAATCAATATCAGTTTGATGGATTTTGTTGCCACCACTCATCACCATCAAATTTATTCAGTTTAATTCATTATTCCAAGGAAAAGTTGTGGCGTGAACAAACTCAATTTGTTCATGCCAATCCTCTTGTTTTTATTGTTTTAATTCGTTTATCAAGTTTTTATTCTTCGTTATACTGGTTTTATAGCATTTTAATGTTCTTCTTTATTTTTAATTTATTTGTTTACCCTTATTAGGATTTTAAGTGTATTTTTTTCACTTTTTGGGACTTTTCCTTTAATAAGTGAAAAGTCAAACGACATATTTGGAATTACCCGGTGGGTTAACAGCTAAAACTGGTCAATTGAGGCATCTTTATGAGAAATAGTCAGAAAAAAAAAAAAAAACTGGGTCAAAATTACTTTTATTTGAATCACCATCCGTACACAAATTTTAGAATATATTAGCATTGTAGTATTTGGGGGGGGGGGTAATACAAACTCTCACGCAATCATCATCTGCTTTTCTTTTCTTTCATGACTTTTGATGGTAAACCATAAAACAAAAAGCATTGGACATTCAGCCATGACAAAAAAAAAAAAAAATTTCTTTTAACTGCTCTTGCAAATCTTCGGCTGATATGACCTAGTTAAGTTTGAATTTCTGTTCTGAATAGGAATAATTTTGTCACACATGTGAATAAGTTTTGTTAAAATTAATAATTTTAATTTTTTTATTTCAGTTTTGCTAAGCTTTTATAATTCCCATAAGAAGTACAGTCGGAATAAGGTTTATGAAAAACACCCACTTTGATATAAAGTACAAATAACTGTTCTTTATTTACAGTTGCGTAAGTAAGTAAATACTAAGGAAAACATATATTAAATGAAATAGTCTAAGAAAATTAGAAGCACCAGCTTCCAGTGCGTGTGTTCGTAGAATTCTACTCATGGTATAAGCTAAACAGAAACAATACACAATGACGTAACAATTATCAAAAGTAAATAATGGAATAAAAACTGTGCAGGATCAACAAAGGCCACATAGTTTCTCTCATTTACAATTAAACGAATGCTGTATATAATTCTTTTATTATTGGCCTTTTGTTGTAATGATCTGGGTTAGTGTTTAGGTAGGTAGCGGAGGTGAAAGGTAAGGAAAGTTGATTGCAAGCATTGCAGCCTACATGTCTCAGCAATCATCAAATCCAGAGATATACACATCTGTAAATACAGGAGTAAACAAAGACAAAAAAATTATATCAAGGTCACTTAAACGTCATACTAGGAGTAGTGATGATATCAGGTAAGCGAGCATACAGTTTGTATTGTGAAATATGTGGAATCATATTGTAAATAAACTTTTATTCTGTTTGAATACTTTAAATAAGTTATACGATAAAAAAGAATGTTTCGATAAATGTGATTTATGTTCTCATTATTACACATAAAAGAATGACTGGCACATTGGTGTTATATATTTCTAGAGATAACTACTATAATGGAGAAAACAAAGAAACCTCGACAGACTATAATATCTCTTTAAAGTCAAGTTCCTCCTCCTCCTCCAGTTACACTGATTTATCTGAACTTACCTCCGATAGTTTTGAAGTAAGTAATAGCGATAGTATAATACCATTTCATAATAGTTACTAAATATTATGAATTATCATAAAATCTTACCCCAGAAGATATAATCATAATAATAATAATAATAATAATAATAATAATAATAATAATAATAAAGTTTATTCATTGACATGTAAATATTATTAATTTTATGCCCCTATAATATAATTTGACACCAACCTTTCCCTGTCTCTCAGAACCTTCGGTGTGAGGATCATCGCACGCCAACAAAGATTCTACTCAAAGATACTAGGTGTATAAAACGAAACTATTTGACCTTCCCAGATTGGGATATTCAACACTGGGCAAATGAAACTGCTCGATGTTCTTCAAGAACCCTTGATAGACCAAAATTTTGGATTCCGAATGAATTCATTTCGGCGGACTATAGTACTGTAATCTCTACTGATGATGTGAATGAGAAACCAGCTTGCTCTTGCTTTGAAGCCATCGCAAACTTATTCCAATGCAGACGACGAAGAAGAAGAAGACCTGTCAGTAATTTTTCTACTCTTTTCTTAAAGTAATATCAATAAATATTTATATATTGACATATTAATTAATTAAGCATGTTTTATGACATTAGATTGTTATGTGTTCATTTATGTAACACATAAAGAGTTGTTGGAAAGACAGCAATAGTTGAACTGATATATTTGAAAGATTATGATTGCATGTCCAGAACCCAGGTTCGCGAGGACCAATATTTTAACAATAACAGTTGCAATTAAGAAGTCTCGTTTTAAAGGAATGCATACAGTTCCAAAATATTCGTCATACTGTCATCACATGAACAAAACATAGGCGTCTATTTTGTGTGTGTGTGTGTGTGTGTGTGTGTGTGTGTGTGTGTGTGTGTGTGTGTGTGTGTGTGTGTGTGTGTGTGTGTGTGTGTGTGTGTGTGTGTGTGTGTGTGTGTGTGTGTGTGTGTGTGTGTGTGTGTGTGTGTGTGTGTGTGTGTGTGTGTGTGTGTGTGTGTGTGTGTGTGTGTGTGAGATAACGTAATGATCTGTGAATGTTTTCTGGGCCTTATTTGATTGTTTGTTTGTTATTAAATGGCGAACATTTGACCGACATAGAATCAGTAGACCATTGTACTAGATCAGCTGTTTACTTACACTGACTATATTGTTTACTTGACTTGTCTTAGCAAATTTTCAGCAGGATAATACGCCATTAAGACTCCCTTCATACAGAAATGGTTTAGTGAATATCATTACGATATTACTAAACCATTACAAAACCATACTACTCCCAATTACTAAAGGTTGTAAACCTATTTTAGTTTAGTACCGTGGGTGAACAAGAGTTATAAAATCCAAAAATCCTGCTCTGGAGATCATACATGGAACGTTTTCTAACTACATCATATCTTTTGACACCGAGCAATGAAAATCATTAACCACCTAAGCATTTGTAAATATCCATATCCCACAGTCACTCGAACCTACGTCAATAATCAATTAGGCTGGCAATTGGTCTGTTCATAAGTGATATTTTGTTGTCATTGCAATAATCTTTGACCCTTTTCATTTCGAAGGCGACATATTCTCAACTTGTCGCTCTGGTAATTAAAGATTTTCGTGCTTAATTTCTATGATTAGTTGGATAATTGTTTCCAGTCTTCTGATCCAGGCGATTGCATTGACGACATTGTGGAAAAAGGTGTGAGACAATCATTCTCCATTGCATTTTATATTCTGGTGCTTTATTTAAACGTTGTTTCTTTAAATTTCTTGTAATGGGTGGTCAAGAAAATAAGCACCTATATGGTTATTGGCTTTCATCAATGTTTCTGGCTTTATTTGGTACTTATAAAAAATTCATATTGTTAAAAAAAAAAACATCAAAATCCTTCGGACATATTACGTTCTTTTGAGAATGCTGTGTATATAGGATGCAATTTTTGGTCCATGAGAACGGTGGCCACATTGAACCAGGTCCTCTTTCGCATGGGTGAATTTAATCACTTGGAGTTGTGAAACGCGTTTGTGACAACACGTACTCCCAGAACACCGTATGCATTATTCTAAATTAAATTGGCATTAAATGCATAATTGCTGTGTATTATCATAGGTGCAACATATAAAGGTAATCTTTCATTTCAGTTTATTCTTTGCTATTCATTTGTCTGTCCATTTTAACGGCTTTCTTTGCATTGTAAGATGTAAAGAAAGCCCCTATCGGCGATGTTTCGTAACTAAGGTTGTTTTTTTCGTGAAATATTTCTTCTTGATTGGTCTTGATTAGTCTTCCTACCAAATTTGGTAATATTCCGGTTGTTAGATCGAGCTACATAAGGCTCTGAACAGGGGAGGTTTACTTATGGCCATCCTGTATATATATATTCCCGTATTATTATGTATACTGTAGATTAGCCCATATATATCCAAACATAAAATTAAAAATTAGCCCATATGTATCCAAACATAAAATTAAAAATTAGTCCATATATATCCAATTTATTCCTATAAACAGCGACTAACTATTATCGTCAAACTATCGTCAAACCTGATCTTCTCTCTACAGTTCTTTCGAAGGAACAAAAAGGAAAAAAAACTTTTAATGCCGAATTACTATAAAGGAAATTTTTCCACTAATAAACAGTCGCTAGTACAGGTTTCTGTTGAATTCATGCATACGTTTCTGTGACATAAGCAAAATTATTCTTGTAGGGAATATTCTTATGCCATTTTGTTTGGAGAAATATCATGAAATATCATGAAAAATTAAGAACTTTCATCTCATTGTAATTGAGTCGATAGCTTCTGAGTTCTGAAACTTTTCAACTAATGCATAAATTACATTTTTTGGAAAATAATTAGCAATTTCAGCTTTTGTATTGATATTGAAGATTAAAAAAAAGGTGTTTTTATATTTTTTTTTCTCAATAAACTTTTTCATTCTTTTAAAATTTGTATATTTTTTTCTGACATAGTCATTTATTTTTCATTAGTGTTTTAATTACTGCCAAAAGAAATTCTTGTTTTTGACATTAACATTAGTCCCAATCTTATATGGAGTTTAATTGTTTTTTGTAATATTCATAAAATATTTACGTATTCCATAATTATCAGATTTCGTTGCTTATGACAAAAAAAAACAGTTTAATTCAGACCTTAAACAAGTAACTTGTTACGTGTGTTATTTTTTTATAAAATGTCGCTCGTAAATTCCAATAACAGTTCTACTTTATATTTATCTCTGATTATTCATTTCATGCAGGTAATCTATAAACATGAGTTGATATAAATATAATTTTTATGAAAACAATTTAGTGCTCTTTTATTTAAGATAATAAAAATATATTATTTAATAAATATATTTAAGAAATCTGAAGAAAAACTTTGTTCTTTTTTTAAGCTTTTGAAAATAACTTATAACACCATTTTACGTTTTATATCGCATAGATAGATATATGCTTACCCTCGTGGTGGCGTTTGGAAGATATTGTGATTATCGAGAATTTGTCTAACAAACCAGGTAGATGTGTTTTGTTAGTGAAGAACATCGTAAACAGCCAGTTGTTTGTTTTTAAAGTATTTAACAAGTTCTTTTACAGCGACTACTTTACCACTCCAACGGTAAGAATTTCACATCATAGTTAAGAAATGAAACAGAATTAATGTGCTCACGTGATAATAGAAATAAAACAATAATATGTGTTATGTTACTTTTAAGATTTAAGTCGTGCAACGCGTATACCTTTTTCATAAGAGACTAACGTTTAATCTTGAATCCAGGATGAAGAAAAGTTTGAAAATGCAAAAGTTCAATTTAAAAGTGGGCAATACAAGTTATTGTTCGTTTCGGGGTTCAGATATAACTATACTACTCGAAATAACCAAACTAACAGCGTGGTTTTGTGCAAGGAAAAATATACGTCATAAAATGCACTTGTTAGGTTTAGCAACACTTTTTAGTCAGAGAGTTATCGCTCACCTAATAAATCCTCCTAGTCATAAACTACATAAAGATAGTAAAATTATAGTATTTAATAAATGCATTTAAAGTTTAAGAAAATTAAAGAAAAACTTTGTTCTTTTTTTATGCTTTTGAAAATAACTTCTACCACCATTTTTGTTTTATATCCCTAATACCTGTTATTGCTAAATAAGTATTAGTTATTTAAAAACCTGTTATCTGTTAAAAAGAAACTTCAGTACCTGCCAAATTCTGAAATAAAAATAAAAAATGTTCAAGAAGTAAATGATTAGAATCGCACTAATGATAATCTTTCTTCTGAATATCCAGTATAATGAAAGTCACCAAAAAGGCCTCAAATCGGTTTTCAGTAAATGAGGGCAGGGGGGGGGGGGAGAAATAGCAGATGAAAGCAGAACGTCTTAAGGAATTCTCATCACTAACATCCAAAGACGAAGATAACGCATTTTTAATAGGTTGCATTGATGTCATGGAAGAAGTTGTTCTATGTTCCAAAAAAAAAAAAAAAAAAGACAATAACATGCCACATGATTAGGGCTATTAAAGCTCTGATCATGGCAGGAGGGTAACAGAAATAGCCGAGCTCAGTTAGAACTTCATTGGCTACAGCATTGCCATATGTTAAGGTAAAGCCGTCTCTAAAAATTCGGACGATCCCTAGGCCACTCAATCGTGGACGAAAGACCGTTCATCTCAGCGTTGGCCTTCCACCCACCACCACCACCGAGCAGAACCGCTCATATTCCGAAGAAAAGCATTCACAGACAAAGCCCCTCAGCGGGCCGTGCCGGAGAACACTTTCCCCGCAGACTCAAATTGCTCCCTTAAGGCAAACACCTTAAGAGTGCGAACTCAAACTCTCGATTCTCCGCGCCCCAGGGGGTAACAGCAACAGCCGAACCTCAGTTAATCTTCATTGGCTACAGCATTGCCATATATGTAAAGGTAAAGCCGTCTCTAAAAATTCGGACGAGTCCTAGGCCATTCAATCGTAGGCAGAAAGACCGTCCATCTCAGCGTTCGCTCCACTCAGTGATGCCCTTCCACCCACACACCACCACCGAGCAGACCGCTCATATTCCGAAGAAAAGCATTCACCGGCAAAGCCCGTCAGCGGGCCGTGCCGGAGAACACTTTCCCTGGAGACTCAAATTTCTCCCTTAAGACAAAACCCTTAAGACAGCGAACTCAAACTCTCGAATCTCTGCCCCAGGGGGTAACAGCACAGCCGAGCCGCAATTAAACTTCATTGGTACAGCATTGCCATATGTAAAGGTAAAGCTGTCTCTAAAAAATTCGGATTATCCCTAGGCCACTGAATCGTGGGCGAAAGACCGTCCATCTCAGCGGTGGCTCCACTCAGTGATGGCCTTCCACCTACCGCCTTTCCCCGGAGACTCAAATTGCTCCCTTAAGGCAAAAACCTTAAGAGAGCGACTCAATCTCTCGAATCTCTGTGCCCCACGGGGTAACAGCAACAGCCGAACCTCAGTAAAACTTCATTGGTACAGCATTGCCATCCATTACCCTCCCAGGCTTTCCACAGCATTCCTCAACCCATCCATTACCCTCCAAGGGTCGTACCTCACTCATTTAGAGTAAATCCTTATAGTCCTTATAAGGACTGGCTTAAAGGGGCGAAGCAAGAATGCTTTTCATCTACCCCGTTATCTGTAGAGGACAGTGTAGGGATTAGGTGTTATTGTGCTATTAAAGCTCTGATCCTGGCAGGAGGGTAACAGCAATAGCCGAGCCTCAGTTAGAACTTCATTGGCTACAGCATTGCCATCCATTACCCTCCCATGATTTTCGTTGTTATATTTTAATTCCCTCAATACAATAAACTAAAAGGTGTTAGATTTTGTCTCCCTGAATAAAAAAAAAATTATTAGTTTAGTTAAAACACTTTCTTTATTCAGAAAAATGAAATCCATAGACATATATTTTTAGTAAAATTGAAAAGATTTATCACTTATGTCCAATAAAATAATTCAAGGTGATCTTGATTACTCTTCTCAAACAAATACATATTATTTAACACATCTTTTGATCTTTCTGCAGATGACTATCATATATAAATTAATATTTCAAATAAAACTAGAGTATCAGAGGTTCAACGTTATCTTTAAATCATGCAGCTGTAGAATTACTTGCATAAATAAATAAATAAAATACTTGCGAATAAACGAACACAGAATGTTTAAGCATCTGTCTACCTTTATGACGAGGATAGAATCTATACATTGCACTCGAGTCATAATTCTGGAATTAAATAAATAAATAATATTAAATTTCAGAGAAGCATAACCGTTTTTCATAGATTATTATTAAATTGCCCCGTCTTCCTAAAATGCAATTTTTTTCCCTCAAACAAGTTTTCTTTCACAGGAGGTGCTCCACGAAAAAACAATGTTGAATAAAGTAAGCCAACATCCTCATATAGTCCAGCTATTCCAGACGATAGAAACAGAATACAGGTAATTCCTGTTCGGTATTTGACTTTAATTCATTATGTTCTTCTTTTATATATAATACACGATTTTCTTTTTCCTTTTCATAGCTATTTATTTTTAATGGAGTACGTCAGAGGAAAAAATCTGAAAGTTTACCTTCAAACTGATGTGTTAACGAACTCCAAGATAAGAGGTTGCTTGTACCAGTTATGTGAAGTTGTTGGATTTCTTCATTCTAAAGGTAATAAACGGCAGTACTAAGAGTACATAATTGGTTTTCATATCATAAAGATATTTATATGAATCTCACTCACGAAATATTGTAACTCGATCACACGATACTATCGTCGTGAACTAAAGGCTAAATAATCTAGAAACTCTACTCTATAGACCAAACATCGAATATTTTTCAAGGCACTTCAGGCCAATAAGTGTGGTGGTAGTATCACACCGGACGACAAAAATCATTCCAACTGAAGTTATTCACTAGCATCTATGCCGTACAGCCATAGAAGATCAGCGAGCAGAACCCACTTGAACAATCAGGTGGAACAATATATATATATATATATTTTTTTTTTTTTCTGAAAATTGCACTGTTAATTCGTATACCCGAAATAATCATTCTGACAGGTAAACAGAATTTTTTTAAAATATTTAATGAAAGCAGATGACGTAACGCGAGAGCGAACGTAAATTATGAAGCATAAAAGTTGAACAGTTGAATAATTTTCTAGCCTATCTATTTTTAAAGTTTTAAAAAGTATCATGATCTTTAATCAAGTATTCGATAAACGTGATTAAATTAAAAAAAAGATACATGAATAATTTTTGTATTATTGCATGCGCTATGCTACGAATCTAAATATCATTATAAAACTATGCTAAAAATATAAAAGGCGTGTAATAATACGCACATTTTCATCTTATATAAAATGTTACAAAATGTGGTTAATTTTTAGATGTGAATTTTATAGCTTATTTTAATAAAGCCCACATTTCTGACTGAGTTGTTGCAAAATTATTTTCAAAAAAATAAAAGAAAAAGAAAAGAAAATGGTGCTTGCAGTTAGCTTCTTAGGAACATATCAGTTAACTGTTAACTTCTTTGAATGATGGACTGAGTCCTTAGCTCTTCATCCCTTATTCGTGTCTGTGGGGGGGAGCGTTCATCAAGTTTCTGATGCGTTTAGGATTATTCTTATGCATTTGTTGTGGATAGTCTGTATATTTGGATGTTTCTTTCAGTCGTGTATGCAAAGTCTGGTGAGGCATAGGTTAGTTAGGGTCTTGAGGAGAATTTTGTTGTTTATGTTTAGGAGGCTGTTCCTATTCTGGGTTTTGGTTCTGATTGATTGACAGTAGAGACTGCCCATGTATATTTTGAAGTTTAGGGTTTTTGTCCAGCTGAACTCCTAGGCATTTTGCTGACTTAAGCCAAAGGATGGGTTTTCAAAACATTTATGGTCGTTTTCGGTTCCCATTTCCGTCTGATGAATAGGACTGATTCATCAGAAGGTACATATCAGTATAGGATCTCTTTTCTGAGTTGATTGAAATGCGCCATTTGCACCAATTCTCGAGTTCGTTAATGCTGTCTGCAGCTTGTTGGTAGCTAGTTCTGGTCTGAGGGATCTGAATATGATGACTGTGTCTTTGGCGGTGAGGGTGGTGATGGTTGAGAGCATCCGGGGAGATCTATCTACCATGTATATGGACAAGAGTAGGGGGATATCAGGGAGCCTTGGGGGACTCCAGCCGTGATTATTCTTTCTGTGGAATTAATTCCATTTATTTTTATCCTGACTTTTCTGTTGTTCAGATATGACTTGATGAGCAGGACGAGTAGTGTTAGGATTCCGGCTTGGTGTAACTTGCGGAGTTGTCCGTAATGCCAGATCACGTCAAATGCTTGAGCTATGTTCAAGAAGATTGAGCCGAAGTGTTGGTGCTTGAGTAATATATTCTGTGATTCTTCAGATTTATTTAGTTGAGTACGCTTTTTCTAAAGCCAAATTGCTTGTCTTGTATGATGTGGGTGTTTTCTGCTGCCTCTTGGATCCGTACAAATAATTCTCGTTCGGCAATCTTGCCTGCGCAGGATAGTAAGCTGATAGGTGGGTAGTTCTGTGAGAACTGATTATCTTTCCCTGGTTGAAGAAAGGAAAATGTCGGAGTTCTGATAGCATTTCTCCGATACAATTTGTCATGTTTGATAGACTGGGTTTGCTAGTATTTTGGGGGAGAGTTGGTCTTCGCTTGGGAATTGCTACCCTGCCTAAGTTCTATCGTTGTAGAAGCTGTGGTTTGTAGGATGGTACCTAGGTTCTTATGGAGAACTGGAGGCTGGTCTGGGGGTTAAGCTGTTTGATTTTTGAAAGTGTATAGCCTCTATATATTGCGTGGTGCGGGCCCAGTAGTTGGTACACTTTGCTGGTGTGTACTTGGTTTCTTACATTCTGTTGTTGTGTGTTTTGCACCACATTTTACGCAACAGTATTCTGCATTAAAAAAAGTATCCTGCATGGCCAAACTTTTGGCCATGCACGATAACACTGAATAGTTGTTGACTTGCCTTTTAATGATTCGGTCTTTATGACCAAGTCGCAGATAGTTTGGAGGTCGTAGATATACCTTTGATCCTTGCTGATTTCTACTAATATTAGGAAATATGGTGTTCTATTTGCTCTGTGAAGCGGCTGACTTTGGTTGGTTGGAATCCTTTGCTTTGGAGGTCTGATGTGACTTCTTCTATTGTGATTGTTTCAGTGACACTTTTGAGTACGACCTTGAAATTCTTTTCGCTGATAAGTGCGAATGTATAATAGGGCAGGTTTTCGATGTCAAGGTATTTTATGAATTTCCCAATAGTCGGTGGTGGTTTTTGGCAGGTTGCGTATTCCTTCATCCGTGTTGGTGGCTTTTATTAATATGATTTCTAGTGTTTTGAATGAGTAGCAATGGTTGTCCACTGCTCTTAGGCGCGTAAGATGATTGAGGGTTCTCTTTCTTTGGGCTTTAGTCGCTTTGGGTTTCCATTGGGTTTGGTGTATTCCTGGTGATGGAGATTTCCCTTGCTTGTTTGGAATTCTTCCTGTGATTCTGATGTACATAGAAGAGGATGGGTACAGGTCTGGTGTAGGAATTTTGCCACGTCTTTAGAGTTGGGTGGTTGGTCTGGATTTTGTTGTCAGTTGTTTGGTAGTGCCGTGTTGTTCTGGTTTTGATCTTCTAGGTTATCTCCTGTGGCGATCGTGGGGGGAAATGTCCCATAGGATTTTATTCTACCGGCTCAGCTATTGTTTAGCACTTCTACTAATCTTACAAATTCCTTGTATATATAATCGAATTTTGTTTCGTCTAATTGTGGTTTTTCTATATTTGAAAATAATGTTACTTTCTATTTTTTATATACATATCTGGTAATTTGTCTTACTTGTGCGTGATTCGTTGAGAGGTTTCGTTTTGCTGTTTGTGCATCTTCACCAACGGTTCTGTTGCGATAGTCACAGTGCCCGTCGGTTAAGTTCTGGTCTTTGCTAGGTTCTTTCCAAATGAGAACCAGAATGATAGTGCACGATAACTCACAATTCGGAATCGAGATCACTATATTCATCACCGATCATACCAACCATAATTTTAAGGGATGCTAAATAAACCACTATTAAATAGTTGCCGTTCTCTTCGAAAAATTTACAAATAATCCAACTTAAAGTCCTTTAAGGAGCGAAGCAAGAATGCGTTTCATCTTTCCCGTTATCTGTAGAGAAGGGATAGGGTCTTATTGAGGTTCGGCGATGTCAATGCCATAGCCGAACCTCAGTTAGAACTTCATTGGCTATGTAATTTTCATCCATTACCCTTCTAGGGTTTCATTCATCCAACCCGATTCTTTATAAATTAAAGTCCTTAAAAGGACTGGCTTAAAGGGGCGAAGCAAGAATGCTTTTCATATTCCCCGTTATCTGTAGAGGAAAGTGTAATGAGAAGCAGGTATTCAGCTATATATATATATATATTTTTATATATATATATATATATATATATATATATATATATATATATATATATATATATATATATATATATATATATATATATATATATATATATATATATATATATATATATATATATATATATATATATATATTTGTTGCATTGTATATATATATATATATATATGGCAGAATGATCATTGACTCGGTTAACATACATAGTTTTATGAAAAAAATTGAATGACTAGAACCGAGATTTAATTAAAAAGGTTTTAATATAAACACACTACTAGTTTCGGCCTGTAACAGCCTTCTTCAGGTGACATTATAAAAGAAAAAACACTAAACATTGAGGGTTAAAAGACTATGAACAACACAGACAGTCTTTATACATAATTAGCATTAAAACGTTGTAGTTGTATTTGAAGCTGTTCTTTCATTTGTTGCATTGTTGGGAGAGTGCGTGCTTGCTGCATCACGTGAACGCCAGTACATGATTACAGCTGAATGACTATCTGGGAGGTTGTAGCTTAAGTTATTATTTAGATGAACAGGATTGAAGATGATTTCTCTCGATTCCACAAGTTTTCTCTCTATTTCGTCACTGCAACGGAAGATGTTTGTAGATTTTTCCCAGCAGACTTTGTGACTTTGGTTTTCATCATTAGGATTAGCCGAGAAGAGGATATGACTTGATAATGCACTCGCTCGTTGTCGCTTGTAAGTAATGTCTCTCATGTGTTCTTCCATACGCATTTCGACAGATTTGTCTGTCTGCCCGAAGTAAGGAATATCGCAGTCACATAATGTTTTATATACGCCAGGGTATTTGAGTTGATGATGACAAGGTTTTGGGTGGCTAATCAAGGAACGGATCTTTGGAAGTTGAGTGAACAAGGTTCTGATATTGTATTTTTTTAGAACTTTTGCTAATTTATGTGAAACAGTACTTATGTAAGGAATAGATATATTGCCTTTGAATCTAATCACTTCCAAAGATCCGTTCCTTGATTAGCCACCCAAAACCTTGTCATCATCAACTCAAATACCCTGGCGTATATAAAATATTATGCGACTGCGATATTCCTTACTTCGGGCAGACAGACAAATCTGTCGAAATGCGTATGGAAGAACACATGAGAGACATTACTTACAAGCGACAACGAGCGAGTGCATTATCAAGTCATATCCTCTTCTCGGCTAATCCTAATGATGAAAACCAAAGTCACAAAGTCTGCTGGGAAAAATCTACAAACATCTTCCGTTGCAGTGACGAAATAGAGAGAAAAATTGTGGAATCGAGAGAAATCATCTTCAATCCTGTTCATCTAAATAACAACTTAAGCTACAACCTCCCAGATAGTCATTCAGCTGTAATCATGTACTGGCGTTCACGTGATGCACAAGCACGCACTCTCCCAACAATGCAACAAATGAAAGAACAGCTTCAAATACAACTACAACGTTTTAATGCTAATTATGTATAAAGACTGTCTGTGTTGTTCATAGTCTTTTAACCCTCAATGTTTAGTGTTTTTTCTTTTATAATGTCACCTGAAGAAGGCTGTTACAGGCCGAAACTAGTAGTGTGTTTATATTAAAACCTTTTTAATTAAATCTCGGTTCTAGTCATTCAATTTTTTTCATAAAAAAAAAAAATATATATATATATATATATATATATATATATATAAAGATCTGATCATGGCAGGAGAGTAACAGCAATAGCCAGCCTCAGTTAGAACTTCATTAGCTGCAGCATTGCCATCCATTACCCTCCCTAGGTACCAATTTTAGTCGCCTCGTACGACATGCATTAGCAACATTGGAGCTATTCTTACCCTGGCAACCACACGGGGAATTTACATTTACAAATTATCCTTATAAGGACTGGCTTAAAAGGGCGAAGCAAGAATGCTTTTGATCTTCCCCGTTATCTGTACAGGACAGTGTAGGGCAGGAGAGTCTACAGCATTGCATCCATTACCCTCCTAAGTGTTATTGAGCTAAAAAAAGCTCTAGTCATAGCTGGGTAACGGCAATAGCCGAGCCTCAGTTAGAACTTCATTGGCTACAGCATTGAATCGAAGCGAATACAAATTTAATTTTTATGTTTTATAATAAATGGTGTACTAATATATTGTAGTATAATCTAAATTTAATTATTAAGAAAAGAAAATGTTTTTAGGTTTTATATTAAACTGTACAAGGCTTTTTATTTTATTTTTAATATGGAATAAGATTTAAGTCTGTATGGAATAAGAATGTGATACCTTTCTCAGATTTACCAAAAATGCCATCTATATAAAGTGATGTTTTCAGATAACAATGAGCATTTGATTTTACATGGTTTTAAATAATGTATACTGAGCTATGTAGTTACCAGTTATAAGATTCTATATTGTAGTAAGAAAAAGTAAATATCAATTTTAAAAAGCGTTGTATGTTGAGCTTACTGTTATATTCATATGTCGCTAAGGAAGAACTTCATATAAAAGAACAAGAAGATAGCAAATGATACTATATTTTCTGCATGCATAAATTAAAATTCGTTTATTCTCACAGGTATCATGCACAGAGACATCAAGCTAGATAACATAATGTACGATAAAGCAACAAACCAGATTAAGTTATTGGACTTTCAGAACAGCACTGTAAGTAAATTCTAAAATATAAATATTGATATATCTTATTAGGTATAAACAATTGATAATTCGTTAAAACGCTTTTTTTTTCATCTTAAGACAATGAAATATTCCTTTCTGGTTATTGGAAAGACTGAATACCAAGCTCCTGAAATGACGTCTGGATATTACGGTAAATATTTTACAGCTCAATTTGGTTTTACACGTATTATCACAGCATGAGTCAGCAACTCCGATTCAACTGATATATATCAAATTCTAATATGTATTTACAGACAAATCAGTTGACTGGTGGTCAGTAGGAATCGTTGCCTACCATTTGATGACAAGAAGTGCTACAAAAGGTCCTATTATAAATTGGGCACTCAAATATCATGGATTAGTTGGGAAGAAATTCGTGGGATTCTGTAAATGTAAGTTGAACCATTTTAGCTAAAAGCAAATTATGAAAATTACTTTATTTATAATCTATTGTGAATATTCCTCATTCCTCAGTATTCGCCAAAGCACAAAACATACCTCCCTCTAGCACGTTTAGCGGATGATATCAATGAACTTTATTTATTTATTTTGTGTGTCGAGATTAATCAGAATGTTATCTCTTGACAGCTATTGAAACCGGAATCATTAACATCCCGAATTTTCTCAATGAAGATGAAAGTGACTTCTTGGAGGAACTTCTGCAAATTGTAAGTAGTTATTTCGCCATGTTATTCAAATTGTTTCATTAAACTGACTTATCCGAATTCAATTCCTGATACCTACACATTATATATTAATAATACATTATATATATTTAGAGGTAATTAGATATCTCTGAAATTACTCAGCAATGATGGGGATAATCAACCAGTATAGACAGTACTTTATATATTACTTAGCACATTATAATAAATGGCAGGGTTTTTTTCTCGGAAAGTTAATATTTTCACACAAATAAAGCAGGAAAAGAAATTGAAAGCATTTGCAGTTAAATTCAGATTCACATTCATAATTTCATAAAAAGCATTCAAAGTAAACTATCCTCAATTAAAAAATAATAATCTAGAATAATATTTAAAAGGAAAACTTCTATCAAATTCATAAAAAAATTAATTTAGTTTTAAATAAAAATTTTCTAAATTCTGAAAATTGTGATAACACCTACATATAGAATTTATGAATAGTATAATAATAATATTAATAAACCCAGGGTAGACTCAGCTATTGACGTTACCCAGCCATGACTAACGCTTTTAGCTGAATAACACCCCATCCATACAAATTTTCTTCGTTTAAATGACGGGATAGATAAAGAGTCAAGGACTCAGTCCATCGCCCAGTTCTTTTAAGAACTTTAAGATTCGGGTGTGATGCGGTGATTAATACCCTTGGAGGGTAATGGATGGCAATGCTGTAGCCAATGAAGTTTAACTGAGGCTCAGCTGTTGCTGTTACCCCCTGGGGCACAGAGATGCGAGAGTTTGAGTTCATTAAGTAGCGCTATTTTGGTTTCAATCTAGATTCTACATGCTCTCTCTCTCTCTCTCTCTCTCTCTCTCTCTCTCTCTCTCTCTATATATATATATATATATATATATATATATATATATATATATATATATATATATATATATATATATATATATATATATATATATATATATATATATATATATATATATATAGTTGGAAGATAGTCAAGAAAAGAGTATATATATATATATATATATATATATATATATAGTTGGAAGATAGTCAAGAAAAGAGTAACATTATTTCCAATTCTTCTAAAAGACGATAGCAAAAACTGAAAGCCTATTTCATGTCTACGAATTAAAATTTTATAAAACTGAAATATTTTTTGGGGAGGGGGAGGAGGAGATGGACTGAGTACTTGACTCTTTATCCCTTCATCTGATTAAAGAAAATGTGTGCATGGGGCGTTATTGAGTTAGAAGCTCTAGTCAAGGCTGAGTAACGGCGATAGCTGAGTCCCAGTTAAAACTTCATTGGCTACAGCATTGCCTTATTAGACCTTATAAGGACTGGCTTAAAGGGGGCCAAGCAAGAATGCTTTCATCTTCCGCAGCATTGGAGGGGGAAGATCTATATATATATATATATATATATATATATATATATATATATATATATATATATATATATATATATATATAGAGAGAGAGAGAGAGAGAGAGAGAGCATGTAGAATCTAGATTGAAACCAAAATAGCGCTACTTAATGAATGCACTGCCGAGCCGATGCTATGCATCTGCTTCGCATTTTCGAGAACACAAAATTACACCTTGTTAATATATTTCAGAATAAATTTGACATTAATCTATGGCAACATCTAACTTTCACGACACGCATGAACTACATTGGTGCTATTCTTTTCCGAGCAATCACACGGGGACAGCATTGCCATTCTAAAAGTTCTAAAAAAGAACTGGGCGATGGACAGAGTCCTTGAATATTTATCTAACTTTCATTATCAACAAACAAGCATATAGAATTTATGAATATAATAAAACTAAACTCAGAAAATTTGATATCTTAATGTGAGATAAAATACGGAATTTAAAATCTCAAAATCAACATTTCGTTGAAAAAAAAAACAGTTGAGAACAACTCCAAGTTCTTTTTTCTACAGTGGAAAAAGTTGTTCTCAGAATGTTCCTTAACTTTGCAGTCTGCCTCAGAAAATTACCTAAAGAAATTTTGTTGTCAAAAGTTGAATGAGCTACTTCTATCTTATCTCCACAAGTGGCTTCACTGGCTCCGTTCAAATCAGCACTTCTCATAAATTCAGGGAAATGTCCTATCGATAATCTTTCACCTTTAGAACGAGCATCTCACTAACCTTAGAAACAATTCTGCATAGTAATCCTGCCTGCAGACAAAAAAAAATGCCATTATCCTTGACTCAAATAATTATAACTACAAAATTAGACATCTTCTTAATACTGACACTTACACCATTAAGGATCATTACCTTACTAGCGAGCTTCAAAATCGCACCAATAACCTTTCGAAAACAATGTGTGTGTTTAACAGAGAAACCACACAATCTCTTTCGATCTGTGCAATCTCTTCCTCTACGTTTATATGGGACATCCAAAATTCATAAAATAGACACATCCTCTACGACCAAAAGTAGAAAAGACATATTTTCCGATATAACTCTTGCCAAACATCTAGCTAAACTACCTAAGGGCCTGACAGAACAATCCCCTTCCTTTGTCAAAAACTCCGAGGATTTTGTTTAAAGCATCAGCGATATTATCCTTGATGAGCATTACATCAAGGATAATATTTATAGGATAGTACTTATCAGACCCCTATGATGACGATGATAATGGTAATATGTTAGATGATTCACGACCACTCTACCCACAAGAAAGGAGGTAGAACACGCAATCAAGAATCTTCCTAATAATAAATCCCCTTGGTGTGATAATATTCCGGCTGAGCTTTTGAAAGCTTTGACTGGCAATAATAATAACTATTTAGTGTAATCCATTCAGGACATCTATAAAACAATACAATTGCCTGAAGTTTTTACAACATCAGATAGATGTTGTAAAAATTGATACCATACCAATTCCAAAGAAAAATAATGCAAAATATTGCGAGGATTACAGAACTAACATCCCATGCATCTAAAATTATTTTAACCATTGTTAACAAACAAATTAAAAGAGCCATAAGCCGTGAATTGAGTGAACAACAGAAAGACTTCAGAAGAGGAATGGGAACCATTAATGCTATTCTGGAACTAACAATACTAATAGAAAGATCACGTGAAAGAAATAGGAACATTTACATAAGCTTCATAGACTTTCAGAAGGATTTTGACCGAGTAAAACATAATAAAATGTTCAATATATTAGATAAATTAGACATACAAGATCATATACTTAAGATTATAAATATGATTTACACCAAACATAAAATGCAGCTTTTTAACAATGAGACTTCTCTAGTGAAAATAAAAAGAGGAGTTAGACAAGGTTGTATCCTTTCACCAAATCTATTTAATATCTATAGCGAAACAGTGATGAAAAAGATTGAAAAACAAAAAATAGGAATTAGTATCAATGGTATAAAATACAACAATCTTACGTATGCTGATGATACCATTCTAATAGCAGAAAACAGATCAAATTAATCAAATTACTGCAGTTACTAATTTAAGAAGGTAAAGAATTTGGATTAGATATTAATGCAAAAAAAAAAAATTTATGAAAATCTCAAAAGATAGCAGATCCGAGCCAGAAATATTCATAAACAATGTGAAAATTGAACATAGAACAGAATACAAATATTTAGGCACCTACTTTACTGCAGATGGAAAGCAAGATAAAGAAATAAAAATAAGAACAGCCATAGCTAAAGATGCATTCTGGAAAAATAAAGATCTGCTCAGAAGTTCTGTAAGTATCGAGACAAAGAAAAGAATGATAAGAACATTAGTGTGGCCAATTTTCACATATGGAAGTGAGACCTGGATATTCAAGAAGAGAGTGAGGCAACAGATAATGACCTTTGAAATGTGGTGCTAAAGGAGATCTCTGAAAATCCCATGGACAGAACTTGTGACAAATACAGATGTCCTGCAGAGAATGAGAACACAGAGATCTTTATCACAGGAAATGATCCAGAGAAAGACGAGATTGGCGGGACATGTACTGAGAGGTTCAGAAGGACAGAGGATATTAACAGTTTTAGAAGGAAAAATTATGGGAAAAGGATCAAGAGGCAATAAACGAAGGACATGGCTTGAAGATATAAGATCACGGACAGGATCACATGGCAGAAACAAAAAGGAAAGCCGCCAACAGACAGAACTGGAAGGACATGGTGCTGCACACTCTCACTGAGGAAGCTACATGAAGAAGAAGAAGAGCATGACATTTTAGTAAGCTTTGATCCTATTGATAATTAACTTGCACTACTGCAAGATAAATTCTCTTAAAAGGTTATGCTAAACATCTAAATATTAACCCAAGTATCAACTTGTCTGAATACATTCTAGCCTTCATTAGCGAAACACGTGCACGCGAATACGTAAACACGCACAGCGTACTGAACAATGTCACATATAATTAGTAATATTTTTAAATAACCTCAGCATCTTCTATAATTACATAAAAATTATTTCTTTTTGTTTTCATTTGAGTTCCAATGCCAAAATTTAGCAAAATGATAATCCTGTAGGTGGCCCGGAAGATATTTAATATTTAAGATTTCGTTTATAATCTTAAAATTGTCGAATTCTTTCAATAGTGACTTCAGTTAGATAATTTCTAGTGGCAAAATTAGACAAAATAAAATTACGTGTCTAGAGTATACACCATCTGTCCAAAAAGAAACCGAACATTTCGAAAATAGAAGAAACTAGTGGCGCCACCTGTTCTATCTTTTTGTTGTCAAAAGCGGCAACTTTCATTAGTGTTGTGTCAACTGTTTATGACATTTGTTTTATTAGAAGCCGAGTTATAGTGCCAAGAGTGACAGCGTGTTTTGACGAACGGTCGGAAAATGAGCTTCAAACAGTGAGCTGTGATTGACTTTTGTGTTAAACTTGATAAAAGTTTTACCGAAACGCATCAAATGCTTCAAAAAGCATACGGTGATGAATGCTTATCCCGTACTCAAGTTTACGAGTGGTTTAAGCGATTTCAAAGTGGTCGTGAGACGCTTGAGGACGACGAAAATACGGAGCTCCCAAAAACTAGACTGAGCGAAGTTAACATCTAAAAAGTGCTTGATTTCATCCACGAAAACCCGAAATCGTCCGCGAGATTGATTGAAGATGAATTGGGGATTCCAAAATCAACTGTGCACAACAATTTGACCGAGAGTTTGGGTCTTCGTAAATTAAATTCGCGATTTGTTCCCCACAAGTTGAGAGACGACCAAAAAAAGTATCGAATTGAACACTGCAAGGCCTCATTAAAACCGCTCGTAAGGACTCAAACTTCCTTGAAACGATCGTTACTGGTGACGAAACGTGGTTTTGAGTATGATCCCGAAACAAAACTTCAGAGTGCTGACTGCAGACCACCAGAAGAGGGGCATCCGAAAAAAAAAGTCGCTTGGAGAAATCAAAAGTAAAGACAATGCTGATTCTACGATTCCATCGGCATTATTCACAAAGAATTCGTTCCTCCTGGCCAACGGTCAATGGTGAGTTTTATCTTGAAGTTTTGATGCGATTGATAGCGAGAACTCGTCGCATATGGCATGAATATCGTGATGCAGGCAGCTGGTCACTTTTGCACGATAATGCACCATCTCATCGTTCGAACATTGTGAGACAGTTTTTTGTGAGAAAATTGGTTTGTATGATCTATCATACAAACCAATTTTGTATGATAGATCACTCGCCATATTCACCTGAGTTATCACCCTGTGACTTCTTTCTCTTCCCCCGACTTTATTTGCCGATGAAAGGAAAGCGATGCGACACCATTGAAAACGTTCGAGCGGCAGTAACCACGACCATCATCAACAGTATCCCAAACACCGATATAAAGAACTCATTTAACGAATTAATTGACCGTGCCAAATGCTGTATCGAAGCTGAGAGAACTATATTGATTGAAATAAATGATTTGAATAATCATAATTGGCCTGTGTTTTATTTTCTATCAAAAGTTCATTTTCTTTTGGGACAGAGAGCGTATAATGAATGTTAGACACAAGGATTTATGCAGAAGCTGTACCAATCTATGCACTTCCTTGAAAAATGCAACTTTCTCATAGGCATTATTAGAGTTCTCGCTAAAACAGGAAATGTCAACAATCTAAAAACATCCTCTCCAAAATCTAAACAGGCATTGAATATAAACAGTTATAGGACTTCAAAATGGAAATGAAATTTGAGCCACAGCAGATTTAAATAACGGATTCAATGTTTGAAGGACATTCTTTGGCAAGGAATGCAAGACTTCATAAATGCATAGGTGACGTAAGGAATCGTGTAAAATGTAATTAGAAAATGTGAAAGTTGGAAGTTTAAATTAAGGCTGCCAACTGAAGTTCTGTTGAGAATTAGTAGACTGGATTTGAATGTATGCAAAGTGATAGCACTTATCGCTTAAATTATCTTTTTGTCAGATTTTGAGATTTTGATAGGAAGTTTGTTGTTGTTTAGGTTGCTTGGATTATAGTTTTGGTCGTTTTTTGTTCGTATATTTGCTATTTTTCAAGTTATTTTGGTTCGATTATTTTGGCACTTCAAAGTAAGTGGCTTTAGAATTATTCGCTAGATAATCGGAAAGCCCCCCCCCCTGATGCTAATGGTAACATTGGGTTCAGTCCAGCAGTCGAACCATTTTAATACTGTACTCAGAATACACGAGAGTACAGTATTATTTTTTAATTTATTACCTTTTTATTTGAAAAATAAAAAAGTAATAAACTAAATAGATTATGTTACTCATCAATAGATTACATTAGTTTGTCTATTAACTGCCGTTAATTTTGTGACTTACGAACTTACGCACATTCGATATGTTTCATTTTAGGATCCCCATCGTCGTCCTACCTGGAATGCGATTAAGAAACATCATTACTTCAAGCTCAACCCCGGAAAAACACGCATAAAACAGGTAATAAAAGAACAATTTGCTAGTAGTAAATTAAAGTTCTTTGATTTTAATTTATTTGCAGCACAAATTGTGATAATTCTGAAATCGCAACATTAATAAAACGCTAGAAATTATTTTAATAAAATATTTTAATATTTTTGATTAAAATATTGTAATTTGTAACCACCGGTATCCAGTACGGTCTTTAGAAGTCTACAGAAGTTTTCTATACGCTACAGTCGATGTCTGGTACACCCTCTGTCCAAAAAGAAACCGAACTTCTCGAAAATAGAACTAGTGGCGCCACCTGTTGTATCTTTTTGTTGTCGTAAGCGGCTACCTTCATTAGCGTTGTGTCAACTGTTTATGACGTTTGTTTTATTAGAAGCCGAGTTATACTGCCAAGAGTGACAGTGTGTTTTCAGAACGGGTCGATAGTCACGATATTCCTGTCGTACGCGACGAATTCTCGCTATCAATCGCTTCAAAACTTCGAGATAAAGCTCACCATTGACCGTTTGGCCAGGCGGAACGACTTCTTTGTGGATAATGCCCTTGGAATCATAGAAACAAATCAGCATTGTCTTTACTTTTGACTTCTCCAAGCGACTTTTTTTCGGATGCTCCTCTTCTGGTGGTCTCTACCCAGCATTCTGGCACTTTGTTTAGGGCTCGTACTCAGAATACCACTTTTGAGTTTCGTCAGCAGTAGCGATCGTTTTAAGGAGGTTTGAGTCCTTACGAGCAGTTTTAATGAGATTCTTGCAGTGTTCAATTCGATACATTTTCTTGGTCGTCGGTCAACTTGTGGGGAACAAACCGCGAATTCAATTTACGAAGGCCCAAACTCTGAAGATGAATTGGAATCCCCAATTCATCTTCAATCAATCTCACGGACGATTTGGGGTTTTCTTTGATGAAATCACGCACTTTTTGGATGTTAACTTCGCTGAGTCCAGTTTTTGAACGGCCCCTCTTTTCTACAGAAGTTTTCTATACGCTACAGTCGATGTCTGGTACACCCTCTGTCCAAAAAGAAACCGAACTTCTCGAAAATAGAACTAGTGGCGCCACCTGTTGTATCTTTTTGTTGTCGTAAGCGGCTACCTTCATTAGCGTTGTGTCAACTGTTTATGACGTTTGTTTTATTAGAAGCCGAGTTATACTGCCAAGAGTGACAGTGTGTTTTCAGAACGGGTCGATAGTCACGATATTCCTGTCGTACGCGACGAATTCTCGCTATCAATCGCTTCAAAACTTCGAGATAAAGCTCACCATTGACCGTTTGGCCAGGCGGAACGACTTCTTTGTGGATAATGCCCTTGGAATCATAGAAACAAATCAGCATTGTCTTTACTTTTGACTTCTCCAAGCGACTTTTTTTCGGATGCTCCTCTTCTGGTGGTCTCTACCCAGCATTCTGGCACTTTGTTTAGGGCTCGTACTCAGAATACCACTTTTGAGTTTCGTCAGCAGTAGCGATCGTTTTAAGGAGGTTTGAGTCCTTACGAGCAGTTTTAATGAGATTCTTGCAGTGTTCAATTCGATACATTTTCTTGGTCGTCGGTCAACTTGTGGGGAACAAACCGCGAATTCAATTTACGAAGGCCCAAACTCTGAAGATGAATTGGAATCCCCAATTCATCTTCAATCAATCTCACGGACGATTTGGGGTTTTCTTTGATGAAATCACGCACTTTTTGGATGTTAACTTCGCTGAGTCCAGTTTTTGAACGGCCCCTCTTTTCGACGACTTTGAAATCGCTTAAACCACTCATAAACTGGAATACTGGATAAGCATTCATCACCATATGCTTTGTGAAGCATTTGATGCATTTCGGTAAAACGTTTACCAAGTTTAACACAAAAGTCAATCGCAGGTCTTTGTTTGAAACTCATTTTCCGACCGTTCCTCAAAACACACTGTCACACTTGACACTATAACTCGGATCTAATGAAACAAATGCTATAAACAGTTGACACAACACTAATGACGGTTGCTGCTATCGACAACAAAAATATACAACAGATGGCGTCATTAGTTTCTTCTATTTTCGAAAAGTTCGGTTTGTTTTTGGACTGAGGGTGTATAGCTTATTAATTAGTCGATCGTCTTCTACCTGATGTGTAGCGCTACTACAAAGAGCATGCCACTTCTTTCAATCTCTGGCTAGTTATTTTACATTATTCTAACCCGCTATTCTCTCTTTCGATGTGTTTTAGATGCTCCTCTCTCATATCTAACTAGGTCTTACTCTGGGTGTTTTCCTCTGTGCACTTGCCAGATTTTCTTTTTATATCTTCTCGAGTTTGTGTGATTCTCATATTCCTTTTTAGCATTTCTCATTCTAAATATTTATTGACGGTATTTGTCTAATTTTGTTAATAATATCACATCGTTCAGCGTTAGCTAATTCTGAGAATTCCCAATTTCATCAGATAATATTTCTGTCTAAAATAGCTTTGATTCTATTCTGTGTAGATCTTAATGATATCAAGACACGATATCATGTAGCAGGTGGCAGGTGAAGACACCTAATTTACATACAAAAATATAATTATAGGCATATAATTAACTACCTTATCCTTTTAAATTATAGTTTGGAAAGCCCAAGGATGTCTTGCAGGCAGTGGGCCCTAAGCGTCTGTAAACATCACTGAATGATGGTCAATTTGTTAGCATAACAGTAGTCTCTTGTAGCTATTTTTCTCCTTTTAATGATAATGAATAAACGAAAAAAAAGTTTATTCAGTTATATGAAACTTGAGAAGACAGTCCCTAGCTACTTAATAATATAAAATAGCTGAAGACTTTTCTCTATTTCTTCTGCTATGTGTTTGCACCTCTTCACTGATTTAAATGTATATATTTCGGAAAAAAATTGTGTTAAAATGAAATCAATAATAAATTGGAAAAATTGTGTTAAAAATAAAACCTATATTTGATGCGTGTGCATTGAAATGTTCCGTACAGTATAGAAAAAAATTATAACAGGAATATCATTTCTTTTAAAAAATAATAAAAATTTAAATGATGTATATAACACCTTTCGAAGTACAATTTTAATCATTCCATTTTTATAGTTTTAGACCTATTTGACGGCTCTGAGAATAGTTAGTGTATTTTTTTACTAACCTAACGTATCATCACTGGAACAAATTCTTGAACTTAATGGCTGTTCTTGATACTAAGTCAACAAGAAAACTGCTTCTAGAAATACTTTAACTTCATTTAGTATGGCTAGTTTGGAAACTAGTAGAATTGATTGCCAAAGACATGAGGATTTATCTGGTGATGTGATCCAAGCACCGTAACATTTTTCTTTTTGTTTTAATATTACGTTTTCGAAATGTGAGTTAAAATGGAAATTCTAGAGGATTTTCGTCTCTCAAAAAGGACAAGCCGGCTGCATTAAATTGCCGAAAGTCCCTTAATCTGGGTACGCACTCCATCTTGGTCGGATGAGAAATATAGAAATTTGATAGGATTAACTGAATACGTGTTAAAGTTTCACCGTAACATATTAACTATTTTCATTCACGAGATCAGGATGATAGTTAGTTTTATGATTTGTTATTCGATAAAGAGATACATAAAATTGATTTTTAAACTACATAACGGTTTATTTACTTTTTCCCTAGGTAATGAAGTATTTTCTTAATTTCTGCTATTGCTTGTGCTGTGTTCCTTTATGGCCCAACAAGCGCACGAAGGTAAATATACCATTTGAATTTATGATATTTTTATGGCATAAATTTCAATAGAAAAGTGACATCATCTTGGTACGCCATACATAATGTACCATAAAACTCGCATGGTACATTATCGTACATAATAAATTGGATTTAGTAACATTAACAATTAAGTTAACCAAACAGCATAGCTTATAATCTAAATGCAGCACGGGACCATGCTTTCCATTGTCATGACACAATGGAAGCCACAGAATAAGCGGTGCTGAAACACATTGTGAGCAAAGTAAGCAGTAAAACTTCATTGTATCGTTAAAGAAGCATAATTAATATTACAATTAATGCCAGATATATCTATCACGTGATTAGCTGAAAAATTTATTAACTTAAAATCTCTACTAATTTCGTTGCATTTAAACTCCTTCAGAAAAAAAACACTGTTCAACCAACATTCTCCACTTAGTAAATATACTAGACATTGCTTTCAACATATTACCCATTTATCTAAATCTCCGAAACAATGAACCATGATTATAATATATATATATATGTGTGTGTGTGTGTGTGTGTGTGTGTGTGTGTGTGTGTGTGTGTGTGTGTGTGTGTGTGTGTGTGTGTGTGTGTGTGTGTGTGTGTGTGTTTACCTTGGGAATAATGTGCGTTAGGGTTACCAAGTAATTTTATAAACTTGGTTATTTTACTCCTAATCCCAAGTAAGCAAACAGTTAAGTTTGCGCCTGAAACGTAGTTCAAGTCTAAAGGTGGTGCAACACTAGGGCAACTCATTGTAAAGGTGGGAAAACTCTGATCACTATTCTTAGTATTTTCCATAATGTAAAGCACATCTCACTAAGAGATGTGCTTACATTACATTAAGAATACATTAAGGGTGGGGTCACTACTCAGACTGGTTTCAACCTTTTTTGAAAACCTGGTGTTGCACTACCTTTAGACTTGAACTACGTTTCAGGCGAAAACTTAACTGTTTGCTTACTTGGAATTAGGAGTAAAATAACCAAGTTTATAAAATTACTTGGTAACCCTAATATACATTATTCCCAAGTTAAAAAAAACGTATTTACATCTATATCTCCGCCAGAGATGCTTTCAAAATAAGAAACACCTTGTAGTAACTTGCATAGGTAAAGTTGATAAGGCTCTGTATTACTAAAACCTTGGTATTTAGGGAACAGTCCTTTTTATGACTTCCAGGGTAACAATTAGCAATGCTGAACCGAGGAAGTAAACTGAGGTTCGGCTGTTGCTGTTATCCTGGGTGTGAGTTTTTGAGTTCGCTCCCTTAGGGTTTTTGCCTTAAGGGAGCACCTTGAGTCTCCGGGGAAGGTGTTCTCCGGCAGGGCCCGCTGAGGGGTTCTTGTCGGTGATTTATTTTCCTCGGAATTTGAGCGGTTCTGCTCAGGAGTCGGGGAGCCCATCGGGGTGCTAGGATGGGGCG
Source organism: Typopeltis vanoorti (assembly GCF_054136105.1). Lineage (NCBI taxonomy): Eukaryota > Metazoa > Arthropoda > Arachnida > Uropygi > Thelyphonidae > Typopeltis > Typopeltis vanoorti. Next base: position 106,696,435 of record NC_143557.1, read on the forward strand.
ACCGACACTGAGTGGAACCAACGCTGAGCGATTCTGCTTAAACGGGGAGCCCGTCGGGGTGCTTGGACGGGGCGGCCGTCAATGAGTGGAACCAACGCTGAGACATGGACGGTCTTTCGCCCACTATGGAGTGGCCTAGAGATCGTCCGATTTTTTGAGATTTTACCCTTTACTTACTAATCAGGGTAACAATTAGCAATGCTGAACCAAGGAAGTTAACTGAGGTTCGGCTGTTGCTGTTATCCTGGGTGATGAGTTTTTGAGTTCGCTCTCTTAAGGTTTTTGCCTTAAAGGAGCACTTTGAGTCTCCGGGGAAGGTGTTCTCCGGCACGGCCCGCTGAGGGGTTCTTGCCGGTGAATTATTTTCCTCGGAATTTGAGCGGTTCTGCTCAGTAGTCGGGAAGCCCGTCACTGAGTGGAACCAACGCTGAGATATGGACGGTCTTTCGCCCACTATGGAGTGGCCTAGAGATCGTCCGATTTTTTGAGATTTTACCCTTTACTTACTAATCAGGGTAACGAATGGCAATGCTCCGGGGAAAGTGTTCTCCGGCACGGCCCGCTGAGCGGTTCTGCTCGGTGGTCGAGTTTCACTGAGTAGAACCAACGCGGAGATTTGGAAGGTCTTTCGCCCACGAATGAGTGGCCTAGAGATCGTCTGATTTTTTGAGATTTTACCCTTTACTTAAAAATCCGGAGTAACGAATGGCAATGCTGTAGCCAATGAAGTTTTAACCGAGGCTCGGCTATTGCCGTTACCCAGCCATGACTAGAGCTTTTTAGCTCAATAACACCCCATCCACACAGATTTTGGTATTTAGGGTCTAGCTACTCACTGTGGAGACCTCAAAAAATTGAGGTCTCCTCAGTGAGTATAATACACCTGTAAAACAAGTTTAATGTACATTCCCGCCCACATGAATTAAAACTATCCTACGTTAGTATACTGTAGGATAGATAATCTACCTACTCTAGAGATATTTGGTGCTCTTTTTAAGCTAATTTAAGCTTCCAAATAAGCAAGATGGCTGCTCCAAACTGTGGAGTAAAACTCTCCCCCACCTAAAGACAATCACATTTATTCTGCAAAGGTATTCTAATCAACAGTCAAATAATTAGACCACAAGTTAGGTCTATTGCATGACTACGAATGGGAAGCCACCATGCATTTGCTTATCAAGATATCAGACGATATATGAACCTCCTCAGCCAATATCTGAACTGTCCACATAAAATAGCAACTTTAAGAACTTCACAACTTAGGCTGAAATGAACGCGCATCTCCCCCAACCACTAGACGTCAACAAGGTTGAAACGATGAGTCCTTTTCAATAGAAAAAGAAACTAACTGGTGTCGATTCTGAAGATCAGTTAGCTTGACGCATACGGAATGATAATCTAACCTTTCACATCTTTACTCTCTTTGGCACTGAGTGTAGGTGGGTTAAACAAGATTATAGAAATCGACTGTTTACGATAAAATTCTTCTGAAAAATTAATAAAAGCAACTTTAATTCCTTGGCAGTCTTTTCGTCATCGTTGATGAGAGTACGTGCGCGGGTTCCTAAAGTAGAATAATACCACGCTTTTGGGGTGGATAATGATAGGATTGAGCTTTAAGATATCTGTTGGTACGTGTACATTTTCTGTAGATGGAGATTTTTAATTTTTCAAACGAACGAGTAAGTTTTACATCAAACTGGCAAAAAAGCTCAAGAAATATAAGATTCGTACCTCATTCATCTCCCTCCTTTAAAAGGATCCTGGCTTCAACCAGCGAAACCTAAACATAATCATTTGAAGTATTCAGGTGTGTACCATCTTTGGTGTGGCTGTAATTCCCCATATTATGGACAAATGGAAAAATTAATCGAGTTTCGTATCGAAGAACATCTCAGAGATATCACCTATGGTAGAATCCAGGGCCACGGCCTTATCCAGTCATGCGCTTAATTCTTCTGATCCCAATCACCATGAATCCACTTATACACTCAGTAACTGACTGAGACAGATCCGAAATTATTTACGAATGTTATGATGAACATGAAAGAAAAATCTAAAGAAATTGCACTAATTCCTGATCATCTCAATGCCAACCTCAGCTACAACCTTTCTGGTTGTTACTTTTCTGCTATTCAACTATGGAGGTCGTGAGAATACGTCCTCGGGCACGAGAGCATCGACGTAACTAGTCCGACGAGAATTCATTGTAATATGAGCAATCTGTTAATAATTTAAAACTTTGGTGAACACACACACACGTGTGTGTGTGTGTGTTCCTGAATATATATATATATATATATATATATATATATATATATATATATATATATATATATATATATATATATATATATATATATATATATATATATATAATATATATATATATATATATATATATATATATATATATATATATATATATATATAATATATATATATATATATATATATATATATATATATATATATATATATATGTATATATGATAACTAAATCAACAATATGATAAACATACTTTTTTCAAATATGTAAAGCTTGTCATCCATTTAATATTTCCTAATATGCAGAACTGTTTGATATAGAAATTATTATCAAATTTGCCAAATTCTAAAATAATATTTTTTTTATATCTTCTAGCGCAGAAACAAATTTTCGACTAAGGACTATGTGTCGGATGTACTCTACATTAGTTAAGTACGCATTCTTTGCTGTATCAGTGCACATCTCAAAAGGATTAAAAATATCGAATACACTTCTTGAAGAAAACGATGAATATGTCATTGGATTTTCCTTGACTCTAGCATCTTTCTACTTTAAGTTAGAAAAAAATGGAGATAAAAATAGCATTTTTTAGCCAGACTTCATAGGAAAGACTCATTCTGAATATATAGAAAATTATAAAAGGGCTGATGTGTTATTTTTTAACTTTTGTGATTTTTCAAGGTCTTATGAATAGAAATATCTTCTTTACATCCATTCTTTTTGTTGTTAACTAAATGCAGGAGGATAATTCTTTCATTTTATTTGTCGCTCATTATTCATTTTATGCTACTTTTTGCCTGCAGTAATTAGGGTGGTAATGTCACACCGGGCAGTGAAAATTATCTATAACATATCATTTGTACAAATCTTCACTTGCAAAGTAAAAACTTCTACACACTTGGAGACTAGAACAGTGGAAGAAAAAAAAATAATGAGCAGTAATATGGCAAAGTCGGTAACCTTACCATCATACTGTCGTGTGGGAGTTGCATTTGCAGTATGCTTATAAAGTAACCGACCGCGGAGTGGCAATGCGAGTCTTCCACAAAACACGACCTTGCCGATTGTTAAATGTTATAGTTTTGGTCATAGTACAAATATATGTTCATGTCAGAACATACACAGACAGGTCTGTAGGAATTGAGATTGCAACAAGGGTTGCAATCCTCGATCGTTTAAACTGCTATGTTTACAAATTATAGCAGTGATTCGCATATGATGGCCATGACTACTTTCACTTGTCTTTCGGAAAAAGTAATCTTTTTTTTTTTGCTTGGAAAAAAAAAAAGATTACTTTTTTTTTCCAAGCAAAAAAAAAAGCAAAAAAGCAAAGAAAAAAAGAAATAATCTTTTTTTTTTTGCTTTTTTTTTTGAAAAAGTAATCTTTTTTGATTTTCCTTTCTGTTTTCAATAGGGGAAAGCAAAACTTTCTCCGGTTATTTTCTCAAGACAAAAATTCACTAATATTTGATCTCTCCTCTCATATTGTTCATAATACATTTGAGATCCCATTTGAGCTGATGATTTACTACCTCTATTAAGCAATATGCAAATATATATTTTTTTTTCTTTTAATATATACGACAACAATAGCGTAAATATCAAAAGCAGGATGTTAAAGAAAAATAAACTCTTTATTTTGAATTTTATATTAAAATCTATTATAATTTTTCCAGTTTATTGAAAACTTATAACTTTATTATGTATATTAAAAATATACAGTTCTTAATTGATATTTTCTACCATAAACATATTGTAGTGCATGAGATCCATGTCATATACGTGATAATTTAAAACAAAAGTGTCGAGTAATAACAACTTAAAATATATAAAGAAACAGAATTATCATTATTATTATTAAGAGAGATCTCCGAGGAGTCAGGGAACTCATTGAGGGAGGCCACAATACACACGCGCCAGCTATCATACTTATTCTTCACACAGCTTGCACTCACAACATCCAATGTCAATCCATTCCAATCACGCACCACCCTGAGAGAAAACTCTAACACTCACCATTTCCTACCGGTATTCATTCTCAGTTTCCACGGATGCCCTCTTCTTCAGCTTCCAATGATGTCCTCTTGTCCTTTCCCCTACCCTCTATAAATTGAAAAATTCCATCAATAAAAATCCTATATGATCCTTTGAGAAGTTTGTGTCTGCAGTCATCAAATTCTTAATCTGTCTTCATAATCAGTATTCCACAATCCTGATATAATTTTTAACACTTTCCTTCGCACTCTCTCCACTATATCAGAATCACAAAGGAAACCAGGAGACCAGACCTGCGCACAATAGTCCAAGTGATATCTTATCAAGGCTTTTTTAGAGACAAAAATATTTTCCTTATCTTTACATGTTAACGTTCGTTTCAGCATTGCAATTATCTTTTGAGTTTTTGCAATCTTTGCTACATGGCCCCTGAACTTCAACTTGCTATCTACTAACACTTTAGATCTCTTGCCTGATCAATTTCTTTTAGCATAACCCCACCAATATAATACGACACTGGATATCTAATCACGCCAAAGTGAATGACTTAACATTTACTGACATTAAACTGACATTCATTTTCCCATGCCCACAATTCCAGCCTATTCAAATCATTCCTGATTAACCTACCTATCTTTGCATCTTCAGAAAATAGTTGTATTTTGCCTGTCAAATCCTTCCTAATATCATTAATGTACAGATTGAATAATAGCGGACCAAGCACTGATTCTTGTGGTATACAGCATTAGTTCCCTCGAATTTGGATAATTAAAGACTCCCATTTTTATTACTCTTTTCGCCTCCATCATCTCGATTTGTGATGCATTTCTTCATCACTAGCAACCGATCCACCAGATCTGTAACAACACCCCACTATGTAATTGATCTTGTTAGATTCAACCTCACGCCAAACGGCTTCAAACTCACTGCCACATGAAATATTGTTAGTAGTAGTAGTAGTAGTACTACTACTACTACAATCATAGGTCTTAACACTAACTGGATTCAAGTCATCCGATATCATTAGCAGCACCCCCCCTCCTATCTTCTCTATCCTTCCTAAAAATACTGTACCTTTTACACTCGGTACCAGTTAGTATGTCTGATTCTGATAGTCAGGTCTCACTAATGCCTGCAATCTGAGGCTCCCGCATATTGACCAAAGCAACAACTCAACCCTTTTGTTTTTGATACTCCTAGCATTTGTGTACAGACATAATAAGATATCTATATGTTATTTTGTATACTCTCGTCTGCAATCTACATTACAAAGTTGGACAACTTGCATATCTCTATTCTCCTTATACCTGTAGACATCTTTGCACATGTTTGATGCATGTGAACCGGACGAACACAGACCCGAAATCGATCTATCATCGAAATCACTTCCATGATAATGCTCATTCCCTTCATTAGCACAATTATACAACATCATCGTTCTTACAATGATATTCTCACCATTCTTCCCATTATAACTTAGTTTCCCTGACTCTCGGCGTTAGATATCATACTAGTTATTAGTTTTCCATGACTCCTGATTCCAACCCCATTCAGGTGTAGGCCGTTCTTATAGAAATCCAATCTTCCCTCAAACTCACTCCACACGTCCAAAAACTCGCATCCCTTAACACCGCCTATGCATCGAATCGTTTGCTATCATATCCCTTCTTCTTAATTCATTTTTACCATATCGAGGCTTACTATTTTCACTTTCTCACTCTCGCTTCTTCCAATACTGAATTTATCGCTAGTTAGGTCGTTAGTACTTACTACAATTACGATCTCTTTTACTTTTTTTACTTTTCTTTTCTGTTTTTGAATTGCATGTGCTGTATTTTTAATTTTAGCTCCTTGAAAACTTGAGGTTATAACCCGCTCATCAACAGCATGTTTTATGATAGAGTTGCCATACCAAATAGCATCCTTCTTTTTACCTGATTTTCTGTACTTACTGACTTACCTGATTCCGTGTTTTGTTGTTTCTTATTTTGCTGCTTAATTTTCTTTTCTTCCCTGTGTTCATTTAAACTTTCTGCAATTCCAGCGTCGTCTCTCTGATAATGTGCTTTAATTTCTCTATTTTGAAGTTAATGCATCTTCAATAACCTCCTCAATATCTTCAATAATCTCCTTAGCAGGGCAAGCCTTCTCATTCTCCACTTCGCTGCTCTTCTTAGCGTTACGTTTCTTGTGCGTTTTGGCACCATTTTGAACTATGTTTATTTTAGCAATATCTTAACAAAAAATATGTTACAAAACACTAAATACACTATGAACACGAAAATATACATTAATATACTATAAAACACTAATTTTCTAGTGTTTCATAAGGGAAAAACACAATAAAACGAATAAAAATTGCTACTTTTAGACGAGTTGTAAATTCACTGATCAATCACAATGTAGCCTCTATACAAAGCTAAAAATATATGAAATATATTTTTAGCTTTGTATATTATTCACATTGGAAATGTGAATAATATTTTCATATTTTAAAACTACGCTAAAATTTCAAATTATTCAATATATAAGTAAACTTTCCACCTCTTGCAATTTTACTTCACACTTGTATATTTTATTTCTTTTTTGGTTTGTTCATGGCAGTGATCATCAGAGGAATTCACCAAAAGAAGATTCTAGAATAAAACTGTTTTCAATCCCCATCTAATTTTCCTCTTGTTTCCCCTCAACTCGAGCAACAGATTTTCAGATGTGTAGCGGAATTTACAAACGACTGTAAATTACCTTTTGTAATAGATGCAAGCATAATTTGTGTGTTTTATGTAGGCTGTTTTGCTTGTATGCGACTGCTAGTTTAGGGCCAGTAATTGATTTAATAAAAACTTAAAATATTAACGTTTATGGATATTATTTTTCGCTGTCATTGTTAAAAATGTGAGAAGTACTTCTTGACATTTCTCTCAAAGTATAGATAATTTCTAGATTTTACTTTTACTGAAACGAATGCACTTGTCTATATGACAAGTGCACTAGTTTCTCACACAATTTAAATAAGATATTTTCCTAGCATTCGGTACGGTATCTTAATGGGCTACAGACATCTTCACGTAAGCTAAACACACAAATTTTAATTGTGTTTACGCAATCAATATTAATTTCTTAATCTGTTAATATTATTCTGCTTAATTAAGGTTTATTATGCTGATTTTAACATCAAATGTAATAATAATAATAATAATAATAATAATGTACATATTTCTTATGGAATTCTGTTGTAAATGAAAACAATTTCAAATTTAAAAAAAAATTATTATTATTAAAAAAATTTATATTTTCTTTTATTATTTCTTTTATAATCAATTCTTTATTGTAAGGGAAGCGACACTCCCATGGACCCCTAGCTGCATCTATCCTCTCCTTCTACTTTGAAGAAGATCCACTTACTTTCATCTTTCCTATAAGGCCTTATCAGCTAACTCTTCTTATTTTATGACCCTTATGCTATTAAAGTACTCGAGGGCCATGGGGTCTTTTCATTTCTGACTTCATAACTATGCCCTCTCTATAAACGTTACTATAATTCTTCTATAATCTACTCTTTCCCCCTTCAATGTACCCTATTCCTCCTATAGGTTTAAATTCGGAAGAAGGCTAGTTCAGAAACCTTAAGGTAGCAGCCCTACCACTGAACTATCCCATCGTCAGGCTAGTCCCCTGACATGGAGAACATAATTCTAATAGTAAGCTGACAGAAAATGATAATCGGATTGAATCTATGGGAAACGACCCTGGAATGGAAAAGGTAAAACAAAAATGGAAATGACAAAATATAATACATAGCAAACTGGAATGTAAGAGGAATAGCATATAAAGAAATAGAATTAGACCAATTATTAAATGAAAGAAATTTTAAAATAGCAGTAATCACTGAAACAAAAAAGAAATTAAAAGGAACCATGAGAACTGAAATTTCAATGTGATATACAGTGGAGTTGACAGAGAACAAAGAGCACAAGCAGGAGTTATGATTTAGATTCATAACTTCCTTTCAAAACAGTTAAAACATTATAAATTATGGAATGAAAGAATAATAGAAACTAGAATAAAAATAGATAGAGGGTATGTAACAATAATTGGTTTATATGCCCCAGAAGAAGGAAGAGAACAGGATAATATTGATTTTTATAATCAGCTGCAAAACATATATAATAAAATATAAATAAAAATGATTACGTAATTTTAGCAGGAGACTTAATTGCAAGAATTTGAAACACGAAAATTAATAATAATATAGGGATACATGGAGAACATACCCTAAACAGGAATGGTAAAACATTTATTGACTTTGTAGTTTATAATAACCTAAATATAATGAATTCCTTCTATAAACATAAAGACATACATAAATATACTTGGGCAGCAAGAGGATGGAAATCAATATTAGATTACTTTATATTAAATGAAAAGACATCAAAATTTTCACTAGATGTTAGAGTTCACAGAGGATATGAAATAAGCAGTGACCATTTCCTTGTTAAAATAAAATTAAGATTACCACTTAAATGGCTACAAGTAAGAAGAACAGAAAGAAAAATTGAAACATTTGTTTATAAAACTAGACTAATGAATGACCCTTATGCTATTAGAGTACTAATTTTGAAACACTTATCATTGTACACAAATGTACAATGGCTATATGAACAAAGAAATAACCAATATCTAGATAAAATAAAATAAAATGAAGAAATAGAAATAGAATGACTTAATATAAAAACGATACTAAATGCAGCAGCAAATGAAAGCTTAAAAAAGATCAAAAAATTTAATAAAAGGAAAAAACTGAAGATTTGGGATGATACAATGAAAGAAATAATCAAAAAGAAAAAAGAAGCCTATCACAAATGGTTAAGCAGTAAAAGATTAGAAAATGAAATAGAATATAAAAGAATAAGAGTCGTAGCTAAAAGAGAAGTCAGAAAAAGACATAGAGAATCATGGAACAAATTTGTTTCTAATTTAGAACATGATTTATATAAAATAAGACCCAATGTATATAAAATTTTGAAACACTTAAATGCAGATATCAAATAAAACATAGAATTAAGCACTGAATTTAAATTAGAAAATTTTCTAAATTACTACACAGATTTGTGGACAGACATATATTTTAAAAAAGACAACTGGCAAACAATTAACAAAAATGAAAAGGAAATAAATAAAGAAGAATTACAAATCAGCCTGAAAGAAACAAGAAACGAAAAATCACCTGGAGAAGATAAGCTAGGTTCAGAACTATATAAATACGCAGGAACAAGATTCAAAGAAAGACTCTTATTATTTTTAAATAAAATTTATTCAACTGGTATCCTCCCCAACAGAATGGTAAAAAGCAATTGTGATTCCTATCTTTAAAGAAGGTAATAGAGATGACGCTAAAAACTATAGAGGTGTCAGTATACTAAATTCCTGTTACAAAATATATAGAAGAATCTTAAATAGAAAACTAATGAAATATTCCGAAAACTTTATTTTAGAAGTACAGAATGGATTTAGAAAAGGACGAACATGTATAGACCCACCTTTTGCCTAAAATTAATAATAGAGGAAAGAAGAGTATACAATTTAGAAACACATATTGCATTTATTGACTTTGAAAAAGCATCTGACAAAGTTAAAAGAAACATATTATTTAACATATTAAAAGAAAGACAAATACCAAATAATATCCTAAAAGCTATCACAAGTATATATGAAAATAATCAAATACAAATAAGATTAAATCACGAGCTATCATATACGAGAGAGATAAACCAAGGGGTCCGACAGGGATGTCCTCTCTCAGCAACTCTTTTTAATATCTACTTAAACGAAATAATAATAAAATGGAATAAAAATTTACATCAAGGAATTAAACTTTCTCCTACAGTAAACTTAAACACTCTCCTCTTTGCCGACGACCAAATAATAATTACAAATTCTGAAGATAACTTACAGACAGCTATTTCAGATCTAAATGAGATAGCCAAAGATTATGGTATGATAATATCAACAGAAAATTCAAAAACTATGGCCTTTAAAGGACAAGATTCAGTAAGAACTAAAATAGTAATAGATAACAAGATCTTAGAACAGGTGAATTCATTTAACTACCTAGGATGTATGATCACATATGAAAGTGAAAAAGATATAAACGTAAAAATTGCAAAATATTGAAAAATAAGAGGTGTAATTAACTCTAAATTTAAACCAAACCTAGTTCAAAAACAAACCAGGCTAAAAGTATACAATACATTAACACTACCGGTCTTAATGTATGGAAGCGAAATCTGGACAATAAAACAAAAAGACAAAAAAGATTAACAACATCAGAAATGAAGTTTATGAGAAAAACTGCAAAGTATACCCTATTTGATCACAAAAGAAATGAAGAAATTATGAAATAATTAAACCAGGAAACCAGTAATAGAAAAAATTAAAAAAATATAAACATAAATGGATGGAACACGTTCAAAGAATAAAAACAGAAAGATTACCAAAACAAGCCTTAAAGTACAAGCCATTAGGAAAAGGAAAACCAGGACGTCTTCTTAAACGGTTCAACGATGACTTCTAAGGCCGGAACAGGCCATGCTAGGCCTGTTCCGGCCTTAGAAGTCATAAATCCTAAATCCTTGATACGCATGATGATGATTATTATTAAAAAAAGTATTATTATTATTATTATTATTTAAAAAATATTATGTACGTGCAAGTATCTGTTATGCACAATTGTGTTCAATTAATGTACGTAATTTATCTGAAAAATAATTAAATGTTAAAAATAATAATAATGATTAAATAATAATAATAATGTATTTGCGTAAAATACAAAATTACTCTAAACGTTTTCTGATCACTTTTAATCAATGTGATTAAATCACGAAAAATGTTCATTTAACGAAAAATTCATATATGCAAATAAATTTAATAGTTTGTATATTTACGTTATATGTTACTTATCTCTCTCATCTCATCTCATCCGATTGGTAACGGGTTGAGTCCACTAAGAAGAAATGTTCTCCACTTATCGCGATCTTTAGCCATCTCAATCATGACTCTATAGCTTGGTAGATGTGAATGTTCTTTCAGCAACTTTATCCAAGTACTTCTTGGTCTGCCTCTAGGTCTTTTATTCCGATATATCCATTCAGAGCTAAATATGGGAGGAGTCTATGAGGGGCCATTCTCTGAATATGACCAAACCATCTCAGTTGATGCTTAATGATTGTGTATATTATATTATCTGGGAAGTCTAAATCTGTTCTGACTTGATCATCAGTCTTGTGTTGATCCAGTGGGTGTTATTTATTTTTCTGAGGCATTTCATTTCAAATGCTTGAAGTTTCTTGATTGGTTGTTGGGTTAATCTCCAGGCTTCTGAAGCATAAGTAGCCGTTGGGATAATAATTGTTTTATATAATTTTAATTTTAAACTGGTTGAGATTTTTTTATTTTTCCATATTTTGTTTAGTTTATTCATGTTGGTCCAACCTAGGTTTAGCCTGTGGTTTACTGTTTCCATATTGTTGAAGTTACTAGAACAAATTAATAAACATATTTATTAATTTGTTCCAGCAGGCTATTTTCAAGATTTATAGAAATATTTTCTTCTTCTCTACCTATCTTCATTATTTTTGTTTTATGGAGATTTATTTTCATACCATAAGTTTTACAAGAGTTATTTAAAATATTAATAGTTTTTTCTAGCTTTGGTTTAGAATCTGCTAAAATAATGATATTTTCCGCGTATTTTATGTGATTAATGTTGGTACCATTGATTTTTACACCTGGTGCATCGGCTATGGTTTTACAGACTTCTTCTAGGAGAGAGGGCATCCCTGCATTACGCCTTTCTCGACTCTGAAATTCTCGGTTTTAATGTTGTTTGTTTTAACAAAAGCTTTTGTTAAAACATTTTGTTACTTATAGAGTAGTCTAATATTTTGTATGTAGAAGTTTCGTTTATAATTCAGTGTAGCGAAAATTGTTTAATTTGTAATACTCTTAATGTTAAGTTAAAAGTTCTTTATTGATTTCCTTATAAATGCAACTCCAAATAATAGCATCTTCAGATCTGCATGTTACTGAAAAGAAACAGATCCTTCATGTTTCTTTCAGTGGTATCTGAAATAGAAAAATTTTATTTTCATTTTCAACATTATAAATAATGAGAAACATTATTTTTTATATACTATTTTATTACCAAACATTAAAAACAGAATGTTTTAATTACTTATATTATTTGTATTCATTTTATTCTATATAATATAGTGTAATCAATAATAATAAATAAAAATTTTATAAAATTTTAAACATTTTTTAATTTTACAAAAAAAATATAACTTTTTAAAAGAAGCTTATTTAAATTATAAATATTTATATTACTTATTAATATCTGTCTAACAGTAATATGTTATGAATAAATATTTGATATATCTGATGGGCTCAAATTTTATAGGAATGAAGGCTTAAAAATCTAATTTTTTGCTTTCGGTATTTCACCTTAAGTTTTTTTTTTTTCAACAATTCATATTCATATTTCTGAATCGCATGATAGAGGAGGATAGCTAGCTCGCATTAATTTATAACATTTAAGCTTTAATTGTTATGTCGGTGTTCTTTTATTATTTTTTTTTCACGTTGAGGAAAGCTTTCGTCCGAACAATGGACTGGAAATGGCTGATGATGATGATAATGCAACCTAAATAATTACATTGTGTCACCTGCTCTATTATTTTGTTTTCGCTTATTTTTATATGTACTTCGTAAACTAATTTTCTAAAGTCATCTTCATTATCATGTAATATAATCTGATCATCTTCACACAGAATTCTATGCATAAGCAACTGGATACCTCGTTTTATTGTTTCCATATTTTTTTTTCATAATTTGATCTATATACACTTGGGGGGGGGGGGGGCGGTTCAGTACATTATGACTGCTTGAGCCCATCTTGGCATTCACTCCACTAGACCAGGGAAGGCGTCCTGAGATACTTTGAACCAATTGGACAGAACAACAGCCCGGAGGTCAGCGAGGCACTGGCATCGACCACGTGGAACGCAGAATCTGTCGGTAGATGCCAGTGCCTCGCTGACCTCCTGGACGTTGTTCTGTCCAATTGGTTCAAAGTATCTCAGGACGCCATCCCACAAATCTTCAGTGCTATTCAGATCAGTAGCAATGGAGTGTGTGTGGGGGGGGGGGGGGGGTTCACACGAAATGCATAGTGTGTCTTCCATTCTCACAATGCTAGGCTTGTGGTATGGTCTTGCTGGAAGAGTCTAGGTCCATCGAATCACATTGCCGTCATGTGAATGACAGCACCCAGTGATATCCATGAGAACAATCCTTATACCAGGATATTTCCATCACCGTCCTGGTTTCGGCCAATCGCGTAGTCTGTTGGACAGAAACAAGCTTGGTAATAATGATGTTTTGGCCTATGGGGGGGGGGGGGTTCTTGACTGGTGGCAAATTGCATCCGCGTCAGACACCTGCATTAATTTCAATTTTTTCTATTAATTTATTACTAATTGTAACTTTATTTTTACGTCTTTATATGAACTTTGTCTATCTTGTACTAAATGTAATATTCTTGTCTCCTTTTTTTCAATAATTTGTTTTAAGACATTTTATCTGCACATGGGCCTTCGTGTCTGAAACAGTTTATCGTCTCAGAACAGATTGTTTGCAATATTTCTAAGTCTGTTATTCAAATTTCTAGTTCTTTGAATCTAATTAATTCGATATCCGTACTGATTTTTTCACTACTTTTTCTATAAAAAACAAATTTGGATCATACCATAATTTTGTAATGTTTTATCATTGCGTCTCCTGAATTATATTGGTGTGTCTTTCTTCATTATTCAATTTCGTTAATTAATGTAGAATATTTTTTTGTATTCATTGTATCTTGTATTCATGTATCTTCTTCCATTTTATTAATAAATCTATTCTAAGGATCTTGGTGAGATTTCTTGACTATATTTTATCCCTAATTCCTTTATTATTATTTGTTTCTTATTTTATTTGTTTACTTTTTGAAGGAATGATCTGAAATTGTTTTTCTTTTATTGTATTATCTATACTTTTGTTCCAAATCTTAATACTTTTCTTTGTTAATATTTTATTTTTATTTCCAATTACTTCAGAATTTCTTAGAATAATTAATGAATTATTATTTCCTTTGTAAATATGTACATTTCTTACAGGCGGAGCCAGTTTATGACGAGTAATGACATAATGTCAATTACAGATATTTTACCACTATCTTTCCAAGTATAATTATTTATATATTTTATTTTATTAATTAATTTATTTATTTTGAAAAAGATATTTTTTTAAATTATTGAAAAGGCTAAAATCTAATAGTTATTTACTATTATTATGTATTTAATTTTTTCAATTTTTAACTACAACATTTGGAATTGGATTATTTTCCTCTTTAACACCCTTAGTCTCCCTTTATAAAAATATAATAACTATCACTGCATTTATTTAGCTGTTTTTGTAGGAATCAATCGACCGTGAGATGCGGTGATTGATTCATTCAATCCAATCCCTTGGAGGGTAATGGATGGCAATGCTGTAGCCAATGAAGTTCTAACTGAGGCTCGGCTATTGCTGTTACCCTCCTGCCATGATCAGAGCTTTAATTTAATAGCTCAATAACACCTTATCCCTACACCGTCCTCTACAGATAACGGGGAAGATGAAAAGCATTCTTGCTTCGCCCCTTTAAGCCAGTCCTTATAAGGACTAAGCTGTTTTTGTAAAGAGAAGTGTGGTCAATCGACCGTGAGATGCGGTGATTGATTTTATATGAGATGCCCATATAGGGTAATGGATGGCAATGCTGAACCAATGAAGTTTAACTGAGGTTCGGCTGTTGCTGTTATCCTGGGTTAATGAGTTCGCTCTCTTATGTTTTGTCCTAAGGGAGCACTTTGAGTCTCCGTGGAAGATGTTCTCCGGCACGGCCCGCTGAGGGGTACTAGCCGGTGAATTATCTTCCTCGGAATATGAGCGGTTCTGCTCAGTGGTCGGGGAGCCCGTCACTGAGTGGAACCAACGCTGAGATTAGGACGGTCTTTCGCCCACTATGGAGTGGCCTAGAGATCGTCCGTATTTTTGAGATTTCACCTTTGCTTACATAGTCGGTGATTGATTTTATGCGATGCCCATATACTGTAACGGATGGCAATGCTGAACCAATGAAGTTTAACTGAGGTTCGGCTGTTGCTGTTATTCTGGGTAAATGAGTTCGCTCTCTTAGGTTTTGCCCTAAGGGAGCACTTTGAGTCTCCGGGGAAAGTGTTCTCCGGCACTGCCCGCTGAGGGGTACTTGCCGGTGAATTATTTTCCTCGGAATATGAGCGGTTCTGCTCAGTGGTCGGGGAGCCCGTCACTGAGTGGAACCACCGCTGAGATTAGGACGGTCTTTCGCCCACTATGGAGTGGCCTAGAGATCGTCCGTATTTTTGAGATTTCACCTTTACTTACATAGTCGGTGACTGATTTTATATGAGATGCCCATATATAGGGTAACGGATGGCAATGCTGAACCAATGAAGTTTAACTGAGGTCAGCTGTTGCTGTTATCCTGGGTAAATGAGTTCGCTCTCTTAGGTTTTGTCCTAAGGGAGCAATTGAGTTACCGGGGAAAGTGTTCTCCGGCACGGCCCGCTGAGGGGTACTTGCCGGTGAATTATTTTCTTCGGAATGAGCGGTTCTGCTCGGTGGTCGAGTTTCACTGAGTAGAACCAACGCGGAGATTTGGACGGTCTTACGCCCACGAATGAGTGGCCTAGAGATCGTCCGATATTTTTGAGATATCACCTTTACTTAAATATACGGTGATTGATTCATTCAATCCAATACCCTTGGAGGGTAATGGATGGCAATGCTGTAGCCAATGAAGTTCTAACTGAGGCTCGGCTATTGCTGTTACCCTCCTGCCATGATCAGAGCTTTAATAGCTCAATAACCCCTTATCCCTACACTGTCCTCTACAGATAACGGGGAAAATGAAAAGCATTCTTGCTTCGCCCCTTTAAGCCAGTCCTTATAAGGATAAGGAAGCTGTTTTTGTAGATCCTCATAAAACTGCTTAGATACTCTTCTGCCTTGTTTAGTTAACTTCTATGATTCAATCGTTTACAAAAATGTATTTTATTTTATTTTTTCCATTTATGTTCATTTAAAATGACCACTCCACTCAAAACTCGGATATGTTGGTCTACTCCCCCTATACATATTAAGCTTTCGAGGTAGAGAGATTTTTATTTGGTAAAGCACCCGAACTAGGAGGACCATGGCTGCCTTCTTTCTTCGTCTGATGTCTACCTCTTGATCTGTTCCGCTAGGGAGACCCTACAAGTAGCTTAGCTACCATTGGCATATTGCTGGGAGAAAATAGTGCATGCTAACCTCCTTAGCACTTCAGTTAAGATGTATATAATGCACATACCGCCAACTGAATTAGAAAGCTTTATGCAGATATACCAAAACGTCACTATGTAAAATACTTGGTCACGTTTCTCTGTCACCACGTGTTCTAGGCAACTATTTAAGAGTGTCGCGGGTCAATAATCGTCACAATGGAAAAAAAAACAAAGGATCTTCCGGAGTTCGATAAAGGGCTTATTGTGGGTGCCCCCTCTAGCTGGGGTCACAATTTTGAAAAAGCAGGAGTAACTGATTTCTCAAAAAGTGATATATCCCTGGTGTTTAATCAGTTGAAAAATAACCCACATTGCTTGTCTAAGATGCGTAACTGTGTGCCTAAGACAGTTCGTCAGGAATGAGATCGTCGTCGCCTAAAAAGGCGTGTACAGACAAGCACAACTTCCTGTGTGCAGTAATTGGCCGAAGCATTTAATAAAGTCTGTTCCTGACCCCCATATCTCACTGAATTGTGCTCAGGAATTGAAGAGGATCGGTATTGGCAGTCACATACCAATACGGAAATCACTGATTTCTGTGAAGAACTGAAGGTTCGTCTACAGTGGTGTCAGAACACTGTAACTGAACACCGGAAAAAAGTCATGCGGTTCGACGAGTCCCGCTACACGTTTCTGCACCGACGGTAGGCAGAGAGTTTGGCCGGAGCCTCATGAAGCGATGATCCCAGCTTGCCTTGTAAACACAACTCAATGGTCCGGAGGTGGTATTATTGTGTGGGACATGTTCTGTTGATACGGAACGGGTCCCCTGATATTGCCGGAAGGTGAAGTGTCTTTCAAGGAATATATGAATATTGTTGCTGAGCAAATCCATCCTGCAATGTTGACTTTTTAACCAGCAAATGAAGGTTATTTCATGAACGACAAGACTACAGTCCATCGCGCAAGAATTGTTTCAGCAGTGGATTAGAGTGCATGACAATGGCTTCCATCATCTTTCCTGGCCACTACAAAGACTGGATCTGAATCCCATTAAGTATGTATGGGACATGTTAGAAAAACAGATCCAGGAGCAAAGTCCTTTTCCGTCATATCTTAACCAGTTGAAGGACTTTCTGGTGAATTCTTGGTATGTTGTAGACGTAGATTAAATCTAAAACCCTTGTGGAATGTATGCCAAACGGGAATGTGCTGTAATTTTTGCTGAAATAAGTTCAATATGGTATCAAATAAAAGTTTATAATTCAGTAGCCAATATGTGGACAAAAAAATCACAGTAAAGGGAGGTTGTAAGGAAGAAATTACAAAAACAAATTCAACTTGATTTGGTAGTCTTTGGAAAACACCGTGAAGCACTCAAAGGAAACATCCCAATCTCCTTAATAGAAACATATTTTTTGGCAAATGAAGTGAAACTTGACTTTGACTTTAAAAAAAAAAGTGACAAAAAAATTCAAGATTACTCAGAGGAAAATGGAAAGATCATTACTCTGTATTGCCATTCTAGATAGAAAGCGCAATACTTGGGCTAGAGCTAAGACTACTATGAGAGACATTATGAGGCCATTAAAAGATCCAAATGGCAATGGGCAGGTTATATTGCAAGACGAAAGACTCAAAAATGGACAAAGGTCATATCAGAATGGTATCCCAGAGATTGAAGGGGAGCTACAGAAGAGCAAAAAGACGTGTGTGTGTGTGTGTGGTGAAAAATGTTTATCAAAACATTGACTCGGTATAGAAAAATTATACAGCACATTCATTAGAAAAACTCTAATAATATAACTTACTACAATAGGGTGATGAACCAGTGGTAGGAATAAAAAATCGCAGCTTCTGAGGTTGGAAGTTTGATATTTCCCTAAAATCTCTAGAAAGAAATCCTGAAAATCGCCATTTCAATTTATTATGACATTGTCCAGCCTTCAGCTTCTCATAGCTGCTGCATAGAAAAGCATTGAAGTAACACTGGTGATTGTTGATAGATGCCGTAAAAACATCAACAGCCCTCATGTGTGGGCACCATAATATTTGACTGAATCCTAAATAAAAAAGCAAACATATTTTATATAAAATATTCATTTAAATTAAAAGGTATGTTTATTTAAAATCCAAATAAATAGAACAACTTGAAAATAAAATATATATTTAACTAATATCATTTTTAGTTCAGATAATTGTGATTATTTTGATAAAGTTATAAATCCCAGAATGTAATTGTTAGTGAAATTAAAAATTAAATAATAAAATTATAAAAATTAAAATTTAAAATTAAATAAGAAATTTACAAAAAAAAATTAAAATTGCAATGAACATTAAATTGAATTTCGTTGAATACAAAAAAATTAAAATGAAAGATAATACTTGTATTTATACTCTTAAATTTCACACGCAAAATTTATAAACCTTTACGAGCAAAATTTAAAAAATTTTATTTTACAAATAAATATAAAACTGAATTTTGAATAAAAATTGATATCAATGTTGAAATAATTATTAAAAATTAAAATAAATATAGAAATTAAAATATTACTATTAAATTGTATATATAGGGATGTCAAAGCTATGTAGCACTTGGTTTTTTTTTCTATAATAATCTTATGAGAGTGGCAAATGCTTTGAGTTGAATCACCATTTACAAGATTCTTATAAGTCAGAGCACTGGATTTACAAAAATTAGAACAATTCGCCAGCGTAAACAAGTGTACTACTTCTAAATATATAATCTCTGTTAATTTACAAGCTCTGTATGCTTGCTGGAACAAAAATATACTGGGCAGTATTATTCATGTACATTATCCCCTCCGCCTCTTGACCACTGACAAAACAGTATTTCAACGCAATTTATTTTAGCCATATGGAGGATGTAGGACAAATAGCATCCCAGACTGTTCTGATACAATTTTTTCCTCACAATGGGAATAGGTGGTAGTGGTGGTGTTTTCCTTCAGTCGTTTCCAACCCTAGGTGACTTTGTAGCCATTGCTCACAAAGTGTTCCTGGTGAGATTTTTTACAGGATAGTTCACTATTGCTTTCCCCAACTCCCCACAGTTTTATCCAGGCTTGGGACCGGCATTTGACTGGGACGTATTCATGACTGTAATCCATGTGTGCTCACTGAACCGGTTTGCCGGTTCTGGGGAACACAAAACCCGTTTCCTGGTGAAAAAAAAAAAATCCTACTTCCGTATGAAGCAGCTAATTCACATTTCGTCGAAAGAGATTAGATCAAGATTCTTCATGTCAGTAACGGGAATCGAACTTCGTCTATACTGACTGAGCTACGGAGGCTCACAATGGCATAGTTATTGTCATGCAATTAATAAAGCGACTTGTGAAAGCTGACTCACCTCTGAATACGCTTCGCATTGGTGACTTCACCCTTTCTAGTGGCATTTCACGTAATGTGTACTATTTTCCGTAGTACTCCTTTCGATAATGTTCTAGGATTGGTCAATATGAATCTCAAAACAATTCCCCTACTGAAGAGCATGTTTTACAAAGTTCTATGCAGGAGACATCTTTCCATTTCAAAACTTCGCTATTTGCTTTATTCGCGTTTCGTTGTCGTGGGCACTGCGTTTCAGGAAGATGTAGCTGCCTTTTGAACCAATGATTATTAGTAAATTACGTCTTTCTAAATAGGACTTTGGTGGAGGAATGTGAGGAATGGACCAGCTAACTCAGATTCAACTAAACAGTGACTGGTAGTTTAAACTATTGTGGATAACTTTAGTGGAGAAAAACCATTATTAATACATCCATTTGTTACTTCGTCGACAGTTACACTTCTGCGGTTGTGCACAAATTTCGTGTTTCAATGTTCTCACTAGCTGATAATCGTTAATATACTCTTCAATGCAGCAAAACCCTTTCTCTACTGTAAAGCGCAAATGCATGTAGTTAATGAAATACTGTATATATACAGTAGCTTCCGCCCCTTATCCGCGGGGGATACCTGAAATCGCGAATAATACCGAACCCTATATATTCTGTTTTTTCCTACACATCCATAAATTAGGCACAGTAAGAGATTAACAACAATAATTAATAATAAAATAGAACAATTATAACAACATACTGTAATAAAGTTATCTGAATGTAATGGAATCTTATCAACTTCAGCATGTGCGTAGTTTTCTCCACCTTTGCAACGAGTTACTCTGGTGTTAGACTACCTCTGGGATCAGTCGAATTGTCTATTACTAAAACAAATAGCCATACAGCTTCATTTCGGCTATCTACACATCGGTAAAAGTGGATATTAGATCCAACATTCAAAGCGAAATGTTTGTAGAAACTATGAAAGTTTCGTAAATTGACCTGAGAGCTTAGGAGAATACAATCATCGGCATCCCCAAGTTGCAATACCTACTTGACTTAAGTAGCTAAGGCCACTCAGGGATGCCGATGATTCTATTCTCGTAAGCTGTCAGGTCAACTTACGAAACATTCATAGTTTCTATAAACATTCGGCTTTGAAATAATGTTGAATCTAAAATCCACTTTGTCGATATAATTATAAATTATTTATTTCTTCCATTTGACCTTATGAATAAGTAAAGCTGTCTCTAAAAATTCGGACGATCCCTAGGTCATCCAATAGTGGGCGAAAGACCGTCCATCTCAGCGTTGGCTCCACTCAGTGATGGCCTTTCACCCACCACCACCACCACCGAGCAGAACTGCTCATATTCCAGAGAAAAGCATTCACCGACAAAGTCCCCTCACCGGGCCGTACCGGAAAACACTTTCCCCCCCCCGTAGACGCAAATTGCTCCCTTAAGGCAAAAACCTTAAGAGAGCGTACTCATATTAGCAATAGCCGAGCCTCAGTTAAACTTCATTGGCTACAGCATTGACAGACCGCTTTCAACACTCATGAGGTCTCATCACTGAGTGGATGTCTACCCACTTGACCACAATTTAGAAAACGAAAACGTGATGACTCAACGATGCATCTCGTGTTTCAGCCGATTAGTCAAATTTAAATATTTTATTTGAACTAATAATTATAAGGTGTTAAATTTATCCTTATACTTGCATTCAGTAGTAATATTCAACTAAAAATAAATTTTAAAATACCTTATAATTATTTTAATTCTATCTTTTTCTATAAAAATACTGCAAAAATTATTAAAAAGTAGCGAGCTTCAAGAGTTAATGCATTTTGGTAATAATTTCAACATGAACTCTGAGAAGTGTTTTTGCATATTTCTGACTCCTTACTGTACCTGATTTATTATTTTTTTTTATTTTCCTTTGCTGTTTCTTTTTGAGCTTTCTACCTATGCGTTCTATTATTCTACTTATATGGATATTAATAGGAGGGAAATCAGTTTATGGTTTCGATTAATTAGAAAACTTTTTCTATTAAGAAAAATATTTCATCTCACCATCAAAGATGGAAAAGCGTCCTAGGGCTTTAAATATGGATGCTAAACAACCAGGTTGATTAATTCCATCATTCAGAAAAAAATCCACATGTCCTGTTTGAGGAATGATTCCAGTAAGTCCTAAAAGGCAAAAAAAAAATATTTTAATTTTACTTTTATTTTGGTTCAAAATTAAACAAAAAAAATAAAAAAAAATCTTTGCATTAGGAATTTCAAATATTTGTTTATATCAGAAAACGCCCTCCATGAGAACTGAGAATTATTATTGTTACGTGATACCTCCATGGAATCCTAGGACTCATCACGAGTAGGCACTCTATACCACATATTCACAGACAGTGCAAATGCCACGCCATCTATCGCCTGCTAATAATCTTTTTGTCTGTTCATTGTGTATGTTCTCTGGCTTTGTAATTCGTCGTTAAAATTAACACCTTCGTTTGGCATTGCAACGAAATGAAATTAAAATAAATAATAAAATATTTAATTGAAAACTTATTAAAATGTAATACACTAACAAAATAAAGCATCAATTCAATTAGCGACGACAACCATATTGGAACACGCCATATTGAGACTGATAACATTTAATAAAATAAAAACATTTATTTGTCATTTTTTTTATTCTTATTTATTGTTTAACAGGACAAATGACAAACTGAATGGGACTTCAAAACAGCCTTAAAAATGGAACAATTCTCTCTCCAGAACCGGACGTATGATTATTATTACAAGACTGTTTAAATGTAAAAAATTCAAAATATAGAAAGTAAAACAAAAGGAGAATATCAATCATAATAATCGAAGATTTTTAAATAAAATACAATATATAAAATTCTGAAAGTGCTGAATTTGATTTTCTAATTACTTCCTAACGTGTTTCGGTAATGAATTATGATTAGTTAAATGAACTGACTATAAATATTTTATAGTGATTTATAACAAATTTTATTGAAATCGCATCTATTAATTATAGTTAATTAATATACTCATAAAGTATATTTAAATTTTTAAAAAAATAAGTTATATACTTTATTACTCTTTTCAAAAAATAGATACTTATTCATACACCTATTATAATTTTGAAGGCAGATATTATTTATAATCATGGAATGAGGATTAAGTGGGAAAGAGTTCATCACCCTTGTCTTGCAGGATGATGATAAATGGCATTACTGACTTATCCGGATAATCATCAATCTCCGTGTGGGTATAAATTAGCATATCCTGTAGAAACAAAATTATATGGTAACTACTTGTGGATATAGGTATAAATAAACAAACCGAGGGAAATAAATCAATATCCAGTGGGAAGAAGGAAGGATAGCATAAAAGTATCGGCGGAAAACTCAATTGGTAAATAACATACAACGTAAAAATGTTTTAAAGAAGAATGTAGTCCTTATAAGGACTGGCTTAAAGGGGCGAAGCAGAATGCTTTCATCTTCCCCGTTATCTGTAGAGAACAGTGTAGGGATAAGGTGTTATTGAGCTATTAAAGCTCTGATCATGGCAGGAGGGTAACAGCAATAGTCGAGCCTCAGTTAGAACTTCATTGGCTGCAGCATTGCCATCCATTACCCTCCAAGGGTATTAATCACCTCATCTCACGATCAAGACCCCAAGAAGAATGTAGTTCTTAAAAGAACTGAGCGATGGACTGAGTCCTTGACCCTTTATCCCGTCATCTGAATGAAGAAAATCTGTGTGGATGGGGTGGTAATAAGCTAATAGCTCGAGTCATGACTTGGTAACGGCAATACCCAAGCCTCAGTTAAACCTTCGTTGGCTACAGTATTTGTTACCCTGGAAGTCCTAAAAAGGACTTAGGTCGTCTCACGTCCCAACCATTTATTAAGAAGAATGTAGAACCTACGTATAAATAAATAAATAGACTATAAATAAAATCTATCTTCAAAATTATAATAGGTGTAGGAATAAATGTCTATTTTGTTTTAAAAAAGTAATAAAGTATATAATATTTTTTTATAATTTTAAAGAAAAGAAAAAAGAGGCGTTTGGATTAATAACTCAACTGATGTTCATGCTACTCAGAGATACAAAAAGAGCAGCAAGGGGAAAAAAATAAAAGAATCCGCAACAGAAAAGAAAAAAAATTATATGAACAGATTGAAGAAAAACAGAAACACTTTACAGTAAATAGAAAAAAATGTTCATGAAATTAAAAACCAAAAAGACAGGTCCACATATGAAAGCAACAATAACAATGGACAAATACTAACCACTAGAGATGAAATAACAAACGGGTGGAGAGAATACTTTCACAAACTCCTAGTAGCAGAACTCATTAAATATGGTAGAAATGAATTATCCACTCATTTACATAAACTGGTAATATTATTATATATCTTACCAATCAGATGCAAAGCTCCTGCCCACGTATAAATTGTGTCCACATAATCTGCATCTGATGGATCTAATTTTACACTATCAGGCATATCCTTAAAGTAAGGTAACGCTGGATCAAGCCCTAGGAGGGGGGGGGGGGAATAAATAAATAGTTCATTATTTTTTCAACTTTCGCTCAAACATATCTCATAAGTTTCAAAATATTTTAAAAATATCAGAGAAGTTAGAAAGCATAAGAATTAATATAACTTTACTTATATTAATTCTTATGCTTTATATAAGTAAATATATAAGTTTTTATATAAGTAAATATATATAAGAGTGCATATATATATTTTTACTCAGTTGGAATATTATGAAAAAACTTTAATGACCGATACCGAGAGATAAAAAGATGACATGATATATTTGAAAAGATACTACTAGTACACTAGTTTCGTTGAATTCATCAACATCTTCAGGTATCACAATCAAAGAAGTATATAAAGAATTACAGAGACTTAAAATTGTAATAACAGAACAAGTACAAAAAGAGAGTAGCGTGTTTGAAAACAAAATGCGAGCTTGGGTTCCAAACAAACGTATACTACTCGCTGTCGCGAGTGCGCCAATACTGAACAGAGGCGACGTGTGCGTCAGAGAGATTGAAATTCAGGCTGTTGTTGGTATGAGAGGAATCTAGAGAAATTTCCCTAAATTCGACAATTTTTCTCTCGAGTTCATTATAGCACACATGTTAGAAGTTTTTGAGTCCAGTTTACAATGTGTTGGCGGCCATCGTCTGAGTTAGCTGAAAAGAGAACGTAGCTAGAGAGAGCGCTGTATCTAGTCCTGTTATAGGAGATATCTCTACAGTGTTCTACCAAACGTAGAAGGATGGATTTTGCAGTCTGGCCATAGTATGGCTTTCCACAATCACATAAAATCTTGTACACTCCTGGAAACTGAGTTGGAAGATGTTTCTCTTTAGGTTTGCTAAGTATTGAACGAAGCTTTGGAAGCGTAGTGAAGCAAGTTCTGAAGTTAAACTTATTGAGAATCTTTGCCAGTTTTGGTGAAATAGAGCTGATGTAAGGCAAAGAAATGAAGGTTCTTGGGATTCTCAAGACGTTTAACTTCAAAACTTGCTTCACTACGCTTCCTGAAGGTTTGGATATCTGAAGATATTGTGTTCTCTTATTAATCTGAATAAACATTGCCTCTTATTTTTTGATAACTTTTCAATTTTCATTCAAGATTATTGTTTCCTTCTTGAGTTGACTTTCAGGTCTAGCTTATCCTGGCATAAATATATCTCGTCCAGAGCCCCTTGGCCTCTAAAACGTTGGCCGCCTTTTTTTCCTTAAAACTCTACCTCTTACACTATAAATCTTAAATTTGACTCACTTTAGAACATTGTTTTAAAGTGAGTCCATTTAGGACTCACTTTAAAACAATGAATCCATTTAGGACAGTGCACCCAAAATCTCCCTAAGAATTTTTAATGGTATACAGGAGACTATCCGTTTAATACATGATCCCCCCCCTCCTCTGTCAGGAGATCCTTCCTTAACTCACTTAAAGCACTCTTATAGGCACTCGGTTTCTTCATTTTATTTTTTTTCTGTAATTTCTTTTGTACTGCTCCACAGAACTGGCCACTCATTCCTCTACTTTCATGTAATTATGTAAGAACACTAACAACCAATGGTCAGGATCCTTACTTGGAATCCAAACATATCGACCCACCTTCTCATCTTCTCCCTTCATCTACCTCCGTTCTTTGGAACAGAAGTCGGTGAAATGAAGGAAGATGAACAACATCCTCCAAAGATTTATTTTCCAATGAATATTCCATCGGGGTTTCAAGAAATTAGTTAATAGGTTCCTTCTTTCTCTTTAACAACTTGTCCACACATATACCACAGCTATGTTAAAGTTTTTGTGGCCTTTTGTGTATTGAATAAATATAAAATAAAATAATAATATAGAAAATAACATTATTTGAGATTATCATATGTTGGATAATTCGGGATACTAAGCAAGAAAGCTATTAAGATGGAATTATCTCTCCTTGACCAAAGAGAGTAGGTAGAGCTCTCCCTCTTTGAGCCGTAGCAACCACTTAGAAATTCAAAGGTACTGGATCAACACTCTTAGACATCACCAAAAACAGATCCTATGGCTTGATGATTTTTGAGATATGGGGGAATTAATGTGGCAGACAACTGCCGCCATCTTCTAAAGGCAATCTCTTTTTTAGCATGAGCCTCATGGCCGTTTTTGCTGAAGTGGAAAATTAAAATATTTATTTACCAAGACAGTAAGACTATAAGCCTTGTTTTCCTATACTAAAGATGAACTAATTCAGTAACTGACTGAAAATATGTCTGGAACAAATTTCTGTAGTCGTTAACTGCAACTAAGTTTATAATGATCATTCCTCTGATGGTCTAGTATTATGGTTCAAAATGATGTCACCACAAATCTATACTCTCATCAGTTTTAATTGTAATTTAGATAAAATGAAAATACATTTGTAAATTACTCTCTTCAAATTACACAACAAAGTAAAATGAGAACTAATAAAAGAAGCATTGTTTTAAAGAAAGCTGATATTTTAATACACTGGAAGAAGGCGAAGTCTTATACAGTCTGACATTGCTATATACCAAACAATAAGCTTTGTTTTTTTTTTACCTGTAATTCTTCTGGGTTTATGGAGCATATGACCTGCGATACCACACGCTTGAGCTCCCAGACTGTGGCCAATGAGGTGAACGTGTTTTAGTGAAAGTCCTAAATACTTCAAAACAGTATAAAGTTTATAATTGACAGTGATAAAACTATTAAGATGTTTGTCTTATGGTATATATGTTTCAAGAAAAGTTAAGCAGTAATATCTATCATTTCAAAATTAACCTAATTTCCATAATATATTATTATATTTTATTAATTAAAATAGTTTATTATTAGCTATTGGGGAAGATGAAAAGCATTCATACTTCGCCCCTTTAAGCCAGTCCTTATAAGGACTATAAGGACTTGAAAGTGTTAACTTGAAATGAATATGAGATGAAAAGTCTGGCAGGGTAATGGATGGCAATGTTGTAGCCAATGAAGTTCTAACTGAGGCTCGGCTATTGCTGTTACCTTCCTGCCATGATCAGAGCTTTAATAGCTCAATAATACCCTATCCCTACACTGTCCTCTACATATAACGGGGAAGATGAAAAGCATTCTTGCTTCGCCCCTTTAAGCCAGTCTTTATAAGGATAAGGAAATGAATATAATATGTTCCTAATTTTACTGTCTCCATAAATGCTTAACATTAAAAAGGCGATGTGAAATAAAAAAAAGAAAGTGACTATGCAGTAATTTTAATTTTAATTTTTTAATTCAAACGCAATGCATAGTTGTGCACAATTCATTTTTCTTTCTTTATTTATTTTTTGTTTCGAGCACGCTTCCCAAATTACATTTTTAAAAGCTATATTTTAAATTTAGTACATATTAAAGTACAATCTTCGTTTGAGTTTATTTTAATATTACTAGTCACCTTTTACTTTTATTTTTCGAAAAGGAAAAAGTTAACATTACTTAGTTTTACATATTATTTATAAAACAAAATACCACATTGTAAGTCAGTTCTCGACTTACGACGTGTTTTAGTTTCTACAGTCCCTTTTTAAACCAATCACTATATTAATCACGTAGTGACTGATATAGTATCAGATATAGTAATCAAATATAAAACATAAAATTAAAAACTTAAAAACATCTTTAGGCTGTTTCTGCATAGTGATTTTCTTTTTCCATTTCACATCACCTTTTCCTTGTTAAGCATTTATGGAGATAATAAAAATTCTGTCTAATCTTCTAAATCCTTTCATTTAAAATCTATTTCCTCAAACAATAGTACTTATTGCCTTATTAAGAGAGGAAAATCTCTCGTCATTTTTTTCACCGTAAACTTTTTGGTCAGGAGATCAGCTTCTTCTTGTTTTTCTGGTAGTTTTCTCTTCTTCTTCAACTTTTTGTGCTAATAGCTCTATAAAGTATTCCTTTGAGAGCTCTTCTTCTTCTTCCAGAGCTACCAACAAACTTTCTACATCTTCATTGTCAACCTCTACAACTCTTTAGGTAGCAGCATTGTTTTATCACCAATCTCTTGTAAAAATGTGTCATTGTCCATTACTGTAATATTTCTTATCATTTTTGTATTTATTTTATATCTTATGCTTCTGATAGTCTTATAGTTATGTTTATTGAGCTTGTAAATTTGTTTATTAAAATTAAATTTAAGTTATTTTTATTAGGTTACTTGATACATGATATTAAAAATTTTCTCTTTATAAGAAATATACAGTCTCAAGAAATTTCAACTGCTAACTCGTCTTTAATAATCTCAAAAACTGTACCTTTGTACGTCATCGGTTTTGCTTTCATTCTCCTTAACAACTAGCTTATTTCAGAGTAAGTGCTTATTGTTTCTTTGCTGAAGTAGCCATTATTTATTAGTTTATTTTAAATATAAATTAAAAAACTGTGAGAGAAAAGTCATCATATATATATATATATATATATATATATATATATATATATATATATATATATATATATATATATATATATATATATATATATATATATATATATATATATATATATGATGTCATCATATATATATACATACAAATATATATTATGATATTAGTATGTATTATGATATGGGGGGTTATGATACTAATATCATAACCCCCCCTTTTTTTGTAGGAACTGTTCCTGTTTGGTACATGATATTAAAGATTTCCCATAATCTATGATGAAAACATTTTATTGCACATATAAATACGACTGTGAACTCTTTACCACATCCAGGTCCTCGGTGTTTTCCATTTTTAATTATTTAAGAACAATTTCTTAGATTTAAATTTTAAATCTCCTCTCATCTTCCTTTTACCCTCTTTTGCCTTGCGGTGTCGAGGGTTTATCGATCATCGGACCTCAAACCGTTCACAGGATAAGGTGGTCATCCCTACGCCCCAACGAATCTTTATGTCCCGTAAGTTTGCCTGGTTTGTAGGATGAAAACCCCCAGAATAAACTGGGGGAAAATCCTACTGTCCACGCCCAAGACCGGCTAACTTGGCTATGGGCGAGGAAGATCCTTAAGCTCCTCACGTCACCGACGGGAATCGAAAATTAATAATAATAATGTTGTACATTGAATTTAATGGCTATAGAAGAAGGTTCAAAGAAGCTTCCGAAATGACACAATATTCAACATATTGCTATAAAAATCAAGATCTTATTCTAAACCACAGTGGTCAGAATATAAAAAAAAAAATAAGAAAAATAAATTTCTGTCAAACTAGGTTATGGCAGACATTGCACTGCACAACACACACACACACACAGATTATTTTCCTTACTTATTTTCCTCGTCAACTAACTTCTTTATAAATATTTGTTGCATTCTTCTGTAATGTTCCTTGGTGCTTTATTGGTAAAGTCACTTCATATTTTCTGAATACTTGTTGTCGTTCTATGTTGCTATTCCACTCGTGAAATGCTATAAACCTCTCATAAAATCAATACCGTGTCAGTAAGGGTTACATAATCAGGGTAACTGTATGGGAATGGAACCACCATCCTATCGGGTTGGTTGCAAGGCAAGGGCATTGTCCTCTGGTTCACTAGATATACCTGGATGTCTAGTTTAGGATTTATATGTTTTACTTCCTGGTTTTGAAAGTATTGTATGCAAAATAATACCGATTATATAAATGTATTTTATTTTTTGTTTTTATTTGTCATATTAAAAGTAAAAACAGGGTATTCTAAGTAGATAGGACACTATATATCAATCTATTTAATTAAACTATAAGAGCAAGCATTTTGGAGGGGAAACTATTATACTTACAGTGAGATATGTGATAAGTTCTGCGATCATCATCCCTATAACCATGCAGTTCGCTGAACTTTTTGGGAGAGGAGCTTTATTAGATAGTGACCAGTCAGTGATTATTACATTATAATCATCATGCTTCAGTAGTTCATTTTTCATATCCTATAATTTAGCAATATTTTAGCAATTAATCTCTTTAAATTTAATAAAAAAATCCTATAACTATACTAAGATATTCATTTATAAATATAATGACTGAATATCAGGTCTCTCTAAGGCGTTTATTGTACGCCTTAAAGTCTATGTACTGTAAATGCTCTCCACTGATATCCAACGTAGGGATAATCGGAGGCGACACAGGTAACTTTCGAAAAAAATATTTCTTCAGTTATCCATGCATTATTTCCAATGCAAGTAGAAGATGTGGAAATAAAGCGCCGTCTCAAAGAGCATCAATCACAGCTGTCCTAACTTCTTTTATTCGTTCAGATAAACCTTGAAAGAAAAAACCATATGGGCTTGGCCTAATTTTAGGTTTGTAAGTAATTCAAACAAACTTATATAGCTAACTCTGATGTCGAAATTATGTTCTCGTAAGCTCTCAATAAAATTTTCATTCTAACTATAATTATCATAATGAATAAATAAAAGAAACACACGTATTAACCACAGCGAAAATTTAAAATTAAATAATTTTCACCGTGGTTAATACGTGTGTTTCTTTTAATATGATCTCATCACAGGTTTCGTTATTTAAAAAAATAAAATAAAATAAAAAAATCATGATGAATATATAATACTCTTGTCAATAATTATTTTTATCACAATAAAACTTTCCAAGTTCATTTTAGCATTTAGTATTTTTGTTTTTTATCTCAAGATACATCATTTTTGCATTGCAAATAGATATGTCAACATCCTTATAAGGACTGGCTTAAAGGGGGGCAAAGCAAGAATGTTTTTCATCTCCCCCGTTATCTGTAGAGGACAGTGTACGGATAAGGTGTTATCGAGCTATTAAAGCTCTGATCATGGCAAGAGGGTAACAGCAATAGCCGAGCCTCAGTTAGAACTTCATTAGCTACAGCATTGCCATCCATTACCCTCCAAGGGTATTAATCGCTGATGTTTAAGTAAAGCCGAACTCTAAAAATTCGGACGATTTCTAGACCACTCCATAGTGGCCGAAAGACCGTTCATATCTCAGCGTTGGTTCCACTCAGTGACGGGCTCCCCCACCACCGAGCAGAACCGCTCATATTCCGAAGAAAAGCATTCAACGACAAAGCCCCTCACCGGGTCATGCTGGAAAAAAAAAACTTTCCCCAGAGACTCAAATTGCTCCCTTAAGGCAAAAAACTTAAGAGAGAGAACTCAAACTCTCGAATCTCTGCGCCCCAGAGGGTAACAGCAACAGCCGAGCCTCAAGTAAACTTCATTGGTACAGGATTGCCATCCATTATCCTCCAAGGGATTAATCACCGCATCTCACGGTCGATTGTTGAACTCATCTCCATTATGTCAACATGCAGGATGCAGGACGCAGGACATATATGAAGAGAGTGAAGCTTGACGCAGAGGGTGAAGCTTGACGCTTTTCATATTCCCTGTTGTCTGTTTCGGGAGCAGTGATGGGAGAGATTTGTGAGCTAATTTAGCTCTCCCTGAGTGGGCAGAAGTGGTTATCCGTCGTTGAGTGTTAGGATGGCTTTCGGTTTTTTATGTTTCCAGTGGTCATTACCGTCATAGTATCCGGCTTGCTGTATTAGTTGGTTTGGATGCGTAGATGTCTTCAGAAAGAATTTTTCTGCTTGGGAGCGTAGTAGTGGAGAGATGTAGGGGATATTTATGCCCCGGTGGATCTGGGAGTTCCTGATGAACCGCGGGGCGTCCAGTATCATTCGCAGGCATTTGTTCTGTAGTCTTTGTAGTTTGAGGATGTTTGTCTTGGAGGTATGGCTCCAGACTGGGGAAGCGTATATAACTGTGGAACGAATAATCACTGTCTTGTACAGTAGAATTTTGTTTCTTGAGCTTAGTTTGCTGTGTCTGTTGATCAACGGGTATAGCTGGGCGATAACTTTTGAAGCTTTGGTGCATGTGCTCTTGATGTGGCTATTGAAGCAAAATCGCTTATCAAGAATTATTCCGAGGTATTTTGCTTCAGTTTTCCATGGAATTTTGGAGTTAAACAGGGTGATGTCTCCTCAGGAGGATGGTCGTCTTCTTGTGAAGAGTATCGTTTTTCTTTTCTGGGGGTTTAATTGTTCGCCAGTCTTTAAACCATTTTTCTAGATTCAGGATGGTGTGTTGTAGTTTTTTGGTAACGAGTTATGGTTGGCGAGATCTGGCTAGAATAGCCGTGTGATCTGCATAAAGGGCGAGGGTGGATGTGAGAGGATTTTGAGGGATGTCTGCCATATAGATGTTGAACAGGATCGAGGCTAGCAGTGATCCTTGAGGAACTCCAGCGAGGATTTTCCGTTGGGTAGAGACTATTTCATTGATTTTGACTTGCATCCTCCTGTTGGAGAGGTATGATTTGATCAGGTGTATCATATTTAATGGAAGGTTAGCGATGATCAGTTTGTAGAGGAGGCCTTGGTGCCGGATCTTATCGAAGGCCTTTGAGATATCTAGGAAGACGGCTCCAGTGTGTTGATTCCAATTAAATCCTGTGGCGATGTATTCTACCAATCTATGGATCTGTTGGGTGGTGCTGTGATTTTGACGGAAGCCAAATTGTTCTTGTGGAATGATATTTAGTTGGTTGACATGATCTTGGAGTCTGATGAGGATGATTTTCTTAACTATTTTCCCAAAGTTGGATAGCAGGCTGATGAGATGGTAATTTTCAGGTAGGTGTGGGTCTTTTCCTGGTTTGTGAATTGGGATGATGTCAGCTATTTTCCATGACTGGAGGAAGTGTTGCCATTTGAGGATGGAGTTTATGATGTTTGCCAGATGTGCTATGGCTTTGCGCGGTAATGCCTTGATGACTTGGTTAGTGATGCCGTCAGGACCTGGGGATTTTTTGATCTTGAGATAGTTGATGATGCCGATTATTTCGGTAGGTGATGTAGGCATTATAGGGCTTGGATTGACATCGGGACGATTTAATATGAACCTGACTTTACGATGGATCTTGTATACATGGCTGATGTTTAGGTTCTCATATGCAGGACTGCATTGTTTCTCTAGGTTTCTTGCTATGGCTTCGGCTTTGTCAGCATCTGTGTATGCAAGGCGCTGTTCTGCTTGCAGAGGGGGGGGGGGGGATTTGCGCTTGTTCCAGAGGTTTTTTAGGAATTTCCATATGGAATGATCTGCTGTGGAGAAGGAGGTGAGCTTGTTGTCCCATTGTTGGTTCCTGTGGTTCTGGAGAGCTTCTAGGACAGATTTGTTTAATCTGTTGAGGACTGTTGTGTTGAGGAGCACGAGTGTTGTGATATCTTTTTTTTTGTCTGTTTTTTTCCCTTATTAAGTCCATGGTTTCTTCCGGGAGACGATTTTGTTTGTGGGTTATCGTGGATACTGTGACTGCTGTTATGGCTTTACTGATTTGATTGGCGAGGTTCTTTATTGCCGTGTCTATTTCTTCCTTGGCTTCTATATGGGGAATTGGACTAATGTGTTCTGGTAGCACTTTCCTAAGTTTCTCCCAGACAATTGAGGCTTGGGGGGAGGCGGGGTGACTGGTCTTTGTTCCCTAAGTGAAGTAGGATATGGTTGTGGTCTGATGATAATTCGTTCAATGCTTGAATGCTGTGCTGGGATTTTATGTTGTGTAGGATGGCGATGTCCAGGATGTCGGCTGTGCCAGTTGGGCTGAGATGAATTTGTTCAGTGGGTCCTGTTACGACAGCGTTGTTTAATCCTGTGTAGCTGAAGAGGATACGGCCATTTTTATTTGTGGTTCTGCTGTTCCAGGAGGGATGTTTGGAGTTTAAATCCCCAGCGACGATGGTGGATTCGTTTGTGCCTAGTGCAGCATCCAAGTCAGAAAATAGCAGGGTCTTAGCAGGGGAGTTGTAGGCAGCGTAGATTTTAAGTCTTCCAGTTGAATTTGTGTGGACTTCGACACCGGTGAGTTCTGGGTTGGAGGTTGGGGGGGGGGAGTATTCCATTGTGCCTTATGCAGTTCCTGATAAATATGGTTGTACCACCACCTCTGTAATCCAGTCGTTCATTTCTATATAGTGTAGCCTCTCAGTTTTGGATTGTCTGCAGGTCTTAGATGAGTTTCATTAATTAGGATGATGTCAGGGTTGTATCTGTGAGAGAATTCTTGAAGCTCCAGTGTCTTGTTTTAGGCCGTTGGCCTTCCAAGCGACGATCTGTAGTGAGTCTGGGAGTAATCTCCAGTTTTATTCGTTAACAAGCATTGATAATATGGTTTGAGTTTCTTTTAGAAATCTTTTTGTGGAGTTTGGTGAAGGGTTTGACTTACTGAAGTCTTGAAGCATGTTTGCCAATGTGGCTGTGATGACTGTTGTCATGTTTGGAAGAATTTGGTCCTGCTGTATATTTTTGGATGAGCGGGCTACTTCGGCGTATGTCCTGCTTCGACGGTGGCTTTCCAGACTGTTGGTATTTTCCATTTGTGAGAGCTGGTATTTTGTTATCTTTTGTTGTGTCTCAGGCAACTGGGGAGCCGTCAACTCTGTTCCCTGTGGGCAGGGTTGAGAGATATGTTTCCTTTTGTTGTCTGTTTTATTCTTAGGGTAGTGACTGCAGCCTGTGTAGTTTGCCGGGTTGGGGCCCCCGAAGTTCGCGTATTTGGCTAGTGAGGTTCTGGGTTTTGAGCAGGTTGCTGTGGGGTGGTTTTGCCCACATTTGAGGCATTTGTAGTCTGCTCTGCAGAGTTTCTGTGCTTGTCCGTATTTCTGACACCTGTAGCACTGCCTCGACGAGGCTCTTTTCCTTAGTGGTTCTGTTGTGATTTTCAGACCACAGATCGTTGTTAAGCTGTATATGTTCTTGTGTGTGTTGGGTATCTGAACGAGTACTAGGGGCATTGGACTCTTGTCAGCCCATAGCATTCTGCTAACCTTGACAGGTGGGAGATTGTGGAGGCAGAGGTCTTCAGTACTTTCATCTGTGCAGATGTTTTCTGTTACTCCCCTGAGTACAACTTCTAGGTTTTTCTCCGACTTCAGTGAGTAAGTATGATATTTAATATTTGACTGATCCATGGTTTTTGTAAAGAGTCTGTAGTCGCCTACTGTGGCAAGCTGGATTTTAACTCCGTCGTCTACGTTTTTTTGCCCGTGAATAGGCAATTTGGTGGTTTTGCATAATAGAACTTAGCGCCGTCCAACGTTCTCTTTCCAGTAGAACAAGTGGAGGAATTGTTTCGTTGTTGGGTGTGGGGAGCTCAGTGTTGGGGGTATCTTCTTCTATCCCCTCGTTTATCTGAGTCTCCGCTGTTTTACGTTTTTTCCTAGCATGGGTTTCTGTATCATGTTTTGGAGTGGGAGCAGAGATTATCAGGTTCGTCTTCCCTTCTTCCCCTGGTGTTGAGTTGTCCCCTTCTGTGGGGTCGTCTGTCGCTGAATATAGGTTTAGGAACCCTTGCCACTCTACCTCAAATTTTTTCAACAGTTTTTTTGAGGAGTTCGAGCGCCAGCTTCTTATCCAACGATTGGATAAAGTCATCGGGACTTAAACTGTTCATGTTTAAAACATTCAAATATATGCTTACCTGAGCTGGATCTCAAGGACTTCTGTATAGCGTATAAACACAAAATACATCATTTATATCAACAGAGTGAATTTCCAAAAATAAATAATGATATTATAATTTAAAATAAAAAGTGTAATCTATATTATTAAAATTTTTTAAAAGAATTTAATTATTTGAGAAATAATAAAATTATACAGAAAATAGTAATTTGTTGTAATTATTATATAAATATTACAATTTAAATTGATTAAGTTTATGTTGCAATAAATTTTACATGATCTCACATGGTCTCTAATTTTCATATTTTCTTTCGTACAGCAAAAAAGAATTAACGTCGTTCTACGAATTCTTTGCTAAGGGGATATTTTACTGAAATAAACTGTTTCCAAAATAATCAAATTTGACTTACGATCTGCCATGAAGTGAGTTGGTAGTCATCCAGCCATCCATGACATATTAATTTTGTTTCTGCATGTGGTTTGAAATTTGAATCAGAGATGCTACTGTAGTCACCAGCTTGAATAAAGTCACCAACAGCTGGATTTTTTCTGGTATATAGTCGAAAAGTGGCTTCCAGGTTATCGTCCGGGTAAATTTTGTTCTTGAAGAATGTTGATCCAAAACATCCTAATCCGGGAATGCATTCCGCCTTATCAGATGCTAAAATGCAATCCAATAAGTATTGATCGTATTATTATATGGATCCGAGACATGGAAATTAACCAAAAAAAAAAAAAAAACAGGAAACTAAATTAAATAGTTTTCAAACAAAATGATGCATAATATATTAAAAATCTTTTATAAACGAACTGACCAAAAAAGTTTGATATAAAGTAGAAATAAGTTGTTCATTAGTAAGAATTGGCAGCAGTCAGATTGTATGAGTAGATGTGACTTCGATTGCGGAAGGATAAATGGGAAAGGCCTAAGGTAACATGGCAGAGAATGACATACAAAGAAAGAAGAATGGCTGATTGGGAGATTTGGAGAGAAGCAGAATTAGTGCCACAAGACAGATTTAACTAAAAGAAACGGATCTCTGCCTTATGATCCAAGGACCACGAAGAGGATAGGTAAGTCCACTCACGATCTCTAAGGGCAGTTCATTCCAATCAAGCACCGCTCTACTAAAGAAAACATCTAGAGCTCTCACGCACCTTTCTTCACCGCATTCATTCTTCTCCCAGCATTCCATAAAATTAAAATTTCATCTCCGAGTATCCTCTATGACCATTTCTGCAATGGGTAGATCTTTATCATATTACTCTTCTTTCTCCTATTTGCTATGTCTGCACACCACATATTTTCATAAATTTGTCCTAATCTGTATTACACAGTCTCAGTAGCATCATTAACACTCTCCTATTCTCCTTTGCACTCCATCCATTGCATCACCTCTGAAACCAGAAGAACAGAGCTGCGCATAATAGTCCAGGCTAGGTCGCATTAAGGCCTTGTAAAGAGGCAAAGTGAATTTTATTTTTATCCTTATATGTCAATATTCGTTTCAGCCTGAACTTCACTTTCGTCTAACATAATCTCAGTAATATAATACGCCAATGGATATCATCAACCAAAGTGCATGATTTATATTTACTGAACTGATAGCCATTTTCACATGTCAAGGTTCCAGGTTATTCAAATCATTCTGCAAGTACTGCATATCAGCGACATTCCTGATTACCATCATCAACAAACAGCTGTATGTCTCCTATCAAATCATTCCCAATATCATTAACGTAAAGACTGAATCACAATGGACAAAGGACTATTCCCTGTGGTACACCGCTGATCATCTTAAATATTGAAGATTCACATCTTCCCCATTTGATTTTTGATATCGATCGGTCAACCATCCTCTTATCCCAACTAATAGTTCAAAATCCACTTCCATCTGCTCCATCTTATGCAATATTTCCAAAAACTTGCACTACCACTGCATAAATAGTGATAGG
Source organism: Typopeltis vanoorti (assembly GCF_054136105.1). Lineage (NCBI taxonomy): Eukaryota > Metazoa > Arthropoda > Arachnida > Uropygi > Thelyphonidae > Typopeltis > Typopeltis vanoorti. The sequence goes on from NC_143557.1 coordinate 106,734,405, forward strand.
TCGATAATTAGTTGTAACTCTTCTGTGCTCTGCTTTATAATTTTCATAACTCACATCGTCTTTTTCTTAAGAATTTTTGGCTTATTAAAATTGCGCATCCACTTCACTTCTATACCGTTTATTCTTCGAACTATAGGGCTACATTTTCTATACATTTAAGAATTTTTAAATGCATCTTTTGCTGAGATATTCTTTCCATCTAGCGCCCGACACTATAGGACAGAAACCAAAAGTAAATCAAACAACGTAACATCAATGTTAAGTTTTCAATCATTATGTAAATTTGTTTGTCATTACAGTAAAAATGATTGTACGTTGAAAACCATTTAGTAATCAAAACATGAACATTATATAATATTATATATATTATCTGTAAGTTTTTTTCTCATCTCATCTTCCTTTTCCCTCTTTCACCTTGCGGTATTGATGGTTAATTAATCATCGGACCTTAAACCGTTCACAGGATAAGGTGGTCAGCCCTACGTCCCGGTGTATCGTATGTCCGTAATGTTGAGTTCTGAAGGCTGGTTTGCGTGCTTTGCTGGATGAAAAAGCCCACGATAAACTGGGGAAAAAACCCTGAGGAAGATCCTTCAGCTTCTCACGTCACAGACGGGGAATCGAACCTAGGACACTCCTTCCCCAGGTTGCGAAGCGCACAGCCACTAGGCTAACCGCGCGGACTAAGTTTTTTTTTTCTTGGTAGTTTTAAAACTTTTCACTTTAAGCACTATGGATTGGCTAAGTATTACATAATTTGCCTCTCTCTAAGCTAAAATAAAGAAGTACTCTCTTCTCTAATGTCATCCAGGGAATGAAATTCATTTCTCCGTGTAAAATCGGCCTTGTGCTTCCCGTATGTCACACGACTGAATTGCATACATACCTTCGTTTTCATTTTTCATCTCTTTCTTTTTGTTTGCTGATATTTTAATGATCCAGATATCCTCCATACTGTTTACTACAATTTTACTATTCTTCTGATTCCTTTATTCACTATTTTAACTGAATTATGTTAATTAAAAAGGTATAAAGAAAGAAAGAAAATATCGCTTCTTCTTACCGTAGATAATACCGAAATCGTAAGATTTCCCTTCTGAGCCTGATATTCACTCCATTCCATTCATGTTAGAAAAGCCTCTCTTCTATAATCTTTTCGCACTCATTTCTTCAAGATACTTTCTCTCTCTCTTTCTCATGGTTTCTAACCCTGAAGAAATTCATACTGCAATACTTGTTTAATTGATGACTTCTGTCTTACTTCCGCACTCATTTAATCACAAGGAGGGTTTTCTTATTTTTGTTTATTTGTTTGTTTTAAGTACTTCTACTGATGCTGTTTGCCTACATTTATCCTACCTCCACCCTACATTTTTCCTTCCTTACAAATATAAATGCCAAATGTTTATTGGCTAGGTTCGAGTACAGACCATCTCTACTTTTTCACTACCATTCTCTTATTTTGTATAAAAAATAATAAAAATCCATCTTGTAGCACTTAGGAGGGCGAAGGACGCTAGCAGCACTGTGTTTACCACAGTGCCATATTGCTACGCGAGCAAGCATATGCACGTCATAGTGAGCTGCGAGCTATTAGCGTAATACGGCACTGTCCGTCGCGCAGTTCCACTGTTGTTTATATGCAGTTTGCGCCAATAGTAGAGTGTTCGTAGTGCTTATCGTGTTTACTCCGTCTCTTCAAATATTCGTACATTACAATTAAAGGATTTAATTGCCATGTCCAAAAATTGTAAATCCGTTCCTTTAATTACAATTAAAGGAATGGATTTTATTTTTAAGTAAATTTGAATTATACTAAACTGTATAATTTTATCGATAATAAACAATATTTTTTCATGTTTAATTTTTATAATTTTTACCATAATTTTGATATTTTATCCACTCACGTACACTGTACTTAGAGTGTGTATGTATATTTCGAAAGTTGCAGCAACCCCACAATTTCAAGCCACGAGCCGCCTATTCGTTCTTTGGAACAGTCTTCCCTCGATAGCATACATTGCTTACTTGGATGATTGCATTTTTGAGAAAAATAAAATAAAATAAAAGAACAAAAAAAAAAAGTGGTGAGTAAATCCTTCCCTATGCGAATGTGTTACCAATACACGATGTTAATCTATTATATACGAGTACTATAAAACAACAGCATTCGAGTTGGAGTTATGTCAAACAGATATCAGTTTGAACAATTATGGCTGAAGCAACAATATACAAGGGAAACTAAACACGTGTGTATTATCCATTAAAATAAATTGTTGCACGAGGGGAATGGCCTAAAACATATTTACTTGGTGGTCAATTCGAGCTCAATCAGTTAGCAATGTGGTCGACATGTGCGTGACTGCAACAACTTTTAGAAAGATTATTATAAAACAAGTGTGCCTTCCTGGTCACTAACTATTTCTTCCTTTAGCAAGATCATGCTACGGGGCTCACATTTCTCAATTTCGCTGTTTTGGTACGACTAATTTGAACTCTACGAAACATAGATGACACGATGTTGATATACGCAGTTCCATTATGCGAGATAGAATTTCTCTCTCTCTCTCTCTCTATCTGGTGCATAGTGATAATCTATCTCGTCTTCAAGTCAAAAATATCAATCTTAAATGTTGGTTATTAACTGCGAGCCCGAAGTTTATTATAAAACAAATGCTTTGCATTTTTGTCGATGGTTTAAAATAGCAATTAACATAAGGCATTCTATTGTGTGAAGAGTCGCATGATATAACTGCTGCCAACCATAAATATATATTTAATATAATTATCATTTATTGCGATGCCGATCTATTAATTATCAGAATTACAAAATTTCGTAATTTTTAAATTTTATTGAAAACCGAAACTTGGCGAATTGTCGTAATTTTCATTCACAGTTATTAGTGAATTTTTTTTTATCTAACAAGACCTTTCATTGCGTAGGGCACTGCACTTGAGATTTTCAGAAATTCGCAAAATTTTCAAAATCCTCAGAAGTTAAAAAAAATATCAATAATAAAATAGCCTTCAAAAATAACATAAAAGGGAAATATTTTATTATAGAAAATTTAAGAGTGATTTTTTTTCTTTTAGACTTAGAAACTCCATTGGTATACAATATATTATCATAGAACAACATATTAAGTTTACACTATTGCCTACTAACGAGTTTTTTTTTCTTCAAATTAATATTCTATTTCTGAGATCTCCAATAGTGCCCATTCATACTTTTTTGGGGTGAAGGCCCTCCTAGCTACATCAATCCAATTAGACCTTGTATTCTTCTAAGCCTTTTTTTTGTCGGATAATCAATAGATACTGAGGATGCCTTTTCATCCGGATAAAAAAAACCAGGTTCGAATTTCTTCTAGTACGCACAAAGTGTTATGAGAGACTTTCAAATGAAAAGGTTAGCTATGAAGGTGATACGGAACTTGGCATACTCGAGGTGATAGCATCATTGTTGAGAGTTTGTCTTTTGGAGAGGGCAACAAATGATGAATTTGGTAATGAATTTGAATGTAGGATGAGTTGATATATTTTTATAATCTTTTCTACTCATTTTGAGATATCTTTGATGTATGGGAATCCTGTGGAGTTATACTTCTCTTGACGTTGTTTTGGAATGATGATAACTATATTTTGTGTTTTTTCTTGCATTGAATCCGGTTAGTAGAGCTGCTTGTTTAATCCTTTCCAATTCCTGTTCGAGTAACAACACAAAAAATAGACTCCCATACTTTGCATCAAAGATATCTCTGAACGAGTAGCAAAGATTATAAAAATATACCAACTCCTCGCTACTTTCAAACCCATTAACCAAATTCGTAATTTTTACCTTCTCCAAAAGACAAACTCTCAACAATGATGCCACGTGGAATATGTCAAGTCTCGTGTTCTTGCAATCTGTCATACTACTGGCAATCAGGAAGATCTGGAACATTTTTTGTGGTATGAAAACTCAAACAATGGAATTCTTTTTCACCACCTTAATCGAAATGACTGCCCCAAAAGTTTCTGAAATTGTTATACTCAGTTGTGTTAAACAGATTGTGCAATAACAACTAATCATTTCAACCCAATAGTTGACAAACTTAACAAACGCGTAACTACTTGTGCAGAGGGATTCAAATTTGGCACATGCGCTGTACTGTTTGTTCAAATCCCTTACCGTTGTTTCTCACTCTCACTGATGAAATCTTAGGATAGTAAGACGAAATATTTTAAAATAAATATCATTTTTTTTTACTTTGGTATGTATGTAAATGTTTTTTTTGTCTCGCAAAACAGATAAATCAAGTAGAAGAGCGTGTGCAGTTAACAGACATAACACTCTAGACTCATAATCTTAGTTGATTTGACCATAATTCAAAACAGCCAAACTCAGTATTGGTATCAAAAACCTGTTTTGCTTTGCTAAACTTTCTTCTTAAGTGATCATAGTGCGCCTTAGGTCTCCTGACGCATTCTTGAATGCTAACAGTACTAAATTATTTCCTAGTGTATTTTCTTTAATATAATTGATGCAATCTGTTCCATAATTCCATAATAACTGTCACATCTTGTGCACAGCTCATTCAACTGGCTCTCCACAACACCAGATTTGCTTATTATATTTCCATAATTAATTTGCCAAAGGATTCACAAAACGTGTGCATAAAAATTGTCACAACCCAAGAATGAGATCATCAACCTCCCCTGCAGATACCGCACAGAGAGATGTTTAGTTTCCAGATTATTTAACCCTTAGCTCACCCACTATACTAATACAGATTCACTATAGGCAAGTCGTTTTTGTGAGTGGGCTTCGCATTAAAAAAATACTTGAAATGTTCTATAGATTCTCTAAGTTCTCCATTGAGAATAAACACACTTGATCTTTTCCCATGTTCCTGCCTTTGTTTTTATTTATTTATTTGCTGCTTTTACATGTCATATTTCTTTCCTTATATTTTCCCGATAATATATCCATTTATATTTAGACTTATGTATATCCATCTATGGATAAAAATAAGTCTCACTGATCGATTTTCTAGTTTAAAATTTTCCACATCATTCCACTTGAAACTACATGTCAATGAGTTTCAAGTAGGTACACTACACATTTTCGTGTTCAATACCGAATACTATTAACTGCTCCTTTTCTCCTTCAATCAGTGCAGCCGTGTTTAATAAGATGATATCTTGGTCCACACAACATTATCTCACATAACATAATCATAAAAACTAGTAAGAGAACGCATTTTAGCTAAAGGAAGTTTGAACAAATTAGCACACAATTCTGGTGTTCCAGATTTCTGCATTTTTGATAGCATTTTATTCTTCCAAACTACTCACACAACCAACAAAATACACTTCTTACATAGCGTGCTCGGACACACATATAATTTATTTATTTCAAAATAGCTATCAATTCATATTTCGCTTCAAATTTGTGATCTCTTGTGCACAAATGCTCATTAGATTTAGATTTAAGTGAGCAACTTTTTTTTCCATATAAGTCTGATGTGCATTATCAGGATTATAATTTGCTCACTCTTCGTACATTTGTAATTCAAACTGGTTCAAACGTGACCGGATTTTCATTTTATTGTTACTATGTTGTTACTATATTTTATTGTTTCATTTTATTGTTACTTTGAGACGATATCAATAATTCTCTTGTTAGCAAGCCAACTTATAACTAATCGAGTTGGGACACGCTATCATAAGGGCGCGCCTGCTAAAAAAAACAATAATTAAAAAAATTGGATGGCATTGTTGGTTTGAATCTTACTCTAACATATTTGCCTTTAGATGGTAGTTTATTTTATCACTCGATGTAAGAACTCAAGTCTTTCAAAACGTATCGTATTTTAGTCTCTAGAACAAGGTACGCAAATATTTTTAAACCTTTTATTTCACCAATAGTATTTCTGCTACTACACTATATATTTATACTCTCTTATCGATGCAACAATCATTTTAAAAAGGGTTAAAATACTGCAAGAATAAGTATAACAATAGATCCTTGTTTGTTACTGCACGCGCAGCTGTGTCATTTGTAGAAATATTAGGCCTTGTAAACGTTCCCTATTATTTTAAAAACAGCAATATCGAAGACGTCTCACTAGTCTAAACCAGAAAAAGATTTGTTGTCTGTGTTATTGACCAACATTATTCATTTTTCATTAATTTTTACAAGTAAATTTGTAGGTAATTTTAATGAAGCAGTTATTTTAAAATAAAAGGTTGATATGTAACAGTTTTTTAACCTTATCTATTCAGCATATCTATTTATGGAATTCATTCAGTTAAGTTCAGAAAAAATGACACCCATAAGACTTACAATTGTCGTCAAAATTAATCTGATGTCTCCAATTGTCACTCGAAGTGCGTCTTAAAACTGTTACCAATACAAGAAATAAGAAACATCTCGGATAACTTTGTATCATTTTTCAAATAACTTATGCTAAAAACTTGACTGTCTTTCGTGTAGCTTTCTTGAAGAGAAAGAAGACTAAAGAATTATGATATTGTTTTTTAAAAAAAAACGGATCTTATTTCGCTCTTCTAACAATGAATATTGCACGTGTGAGAATGCGCTCTATCCCAATTGGAGGAAATACTGATTAAAGTTGCCATGGTAACAGTAGAATATTCTGTGTTAGATTACAGATTTATTAAACAGTGTTGTGTCACAATGGTCATGTACGTGGCCTTGAAGTAATGGATGAAACAAGCAAAATTCTGGTTTGTGTGAAAGAATGGAAGTATTTTTTTTTTTTTTGCCTTAGTGCGTATTAAACAATCAATTAGCACTGTGTCCATGTCTTTGAAAGTACGATTACAACGTTAGCCATAAAAAAAAGCATTTATTACATGGTGAAAATTATATATTTAATACAACTGAAGGCAGTGAGTGAAGGATAAATCGTAACTTGGAAAGATAAAAAAGTTAGAATAAATTTAAATATAAATAACTTCAATAATAATTTAGTGAAAGTTATTATGTTGTTCTTGTATAATAGTAAGAGCTGTCAGGAGGACGAGATGGAGTAGTAGAATATCTTTCATGCACTGAAATCCACGGGTACTTTAGAGGGTACTAAATGAGAGTTGGATTTGCACATGTCAACAGTAGGGAAGGCTTGACTAAAAATAAAATAAAATAAAAATAAGAAACAAAATAAAAAAGTTTACAAATTTGTATAGTTAATTTTAATTTGATATTTCAACATGTTATAACATTAAAAATTAAAAAGAAACTAATTAATATAGACATCAAATTAATCTTTAAAAAATTAATTTAAAAATTAAAATTACTCGGCCTGGTTGGCCGAGTGGTTAGCGTATCCGCTCTCCAGCCAAGAGCTTGCGGGTTCGAATCCCACCATGGACATGGATGTTTGTGATTGCCCTACTACTGTGTGGAAAGGGCATCTGCGATCCTACAGAAGGCTTCGACCTGCGACCTCTAGCAGAATTCACACTCACAAAACCAGGTGAGGTACAGGAGTGACCATACGGTGTCTACGGACGTCAAATGTGATTTTAAAAAAAGTTGGATAGGGGCGTTTTAGCCAGATCTAACTTTCGAAGACTGAGTGGGCAGTTTAATCTCCACTGGTAGCCAATCAGAAATACCTGACCCAAGGCTATCACTAATTGAGCGGCACGCAGCGAAGAGACGGTTCAAAGGTGCCGCCATCTCGTGGTCCCTAACCCTAATACAATATTTTTAATGTCTGAAAATAGTGTGGGTTCTACGGTCGATTTTCTTGAGTTTACGGGACGATAAACCCTAGTTTTAGGGAGGAAAAACCCGCTTGCCCGTGCCAGAGATCGACTAAATCGAGAATCGGTCAAAAAAAAGATTAGAAAAATTTCCTCTAGTCGAAAAGTTCCTCATGAGTTCGATTCTAGTCGGACTGGGATCAACTTGTGAGGCTCTTTCTTCGAGCGTTTTAGCGCCAAGGAGTGTAAACACCACCTTCACTGAGCTATGCAGGCTCGATACTGAGCTACCTTGAACTAAAAACTCAGCTTTAGATTTTTGACACCGATCGAATCAAGACATAGTTAAGACATAGTTTGAGAGTAGACTGAATGCAAGTTACAATATATGTTTTATTTGGTTTGGAGTAACGTCCGAAGCAGTTAAAACCATGACGCCAGTTTGGTATTCTACATTCGACCAGGAAACGTTAGGGAATAAGCATAACCCAGATTAAAACAATTTTAACTTTAGAAAATAGATATCTTCTATAAAACAATATAACTAAGGAAGTGTCAGTGAGATAGAAACACTATCCCTGGCAGCAGTTCAAATTGTTCGTAATATGGATTATGCTGTTGTTCGAAAAAGGTATCTGGCAAATGTTTGACATCACTCTTACGGCAATTATTAATTCCTCTGGGACCTTTAGCGATGAGAAAAATAAACTTAATGCCTCATCGCAAAGATATTAGCCAGTGAGTGAATTTATCGTGCTCCATAAATGGCAAGGTGCCATATATAATTTATTCTACATGAAATGTTATGACTAGATAATCCGTTTACAAATTTAGAATTTCCCAGATAGGAGATTTCCATACTTGTTTGTTGCAGGAGTGAATTTAAAATATTTCATGTGTGGGATTGTCAAAATAAATAAATAGAATCACTTTTAACATGACAATTCTATTGGAATCTATTTTACATCAGACAGATATCTAAAAATGGTATTAAATAATTCAAAAGCGGATTGCTTATTTACCTATTTATTTCTTGTATCTCACTGAGTGATTGTCAGTATGGTTGTTATTATATGGAACTTTGTCAAAGGCCTGGAGAAATTAAAATTTTCATCCCTTTGTTCACTTATGAACTGGATTAATTATAACTAGCGAATACTTCCCTCATGAACTGAAACTTCGCGATGCACTTTTTATGAGGATCTCTTCGTAACACGTATAAGTATATGGTATATTAAAAAAAAATAATAAAACGGTAGTTTGTTGAAATTCCATCCTGGATGTTTTCTAAATAGCACTTCTGTTATTCTTAATTGCGCTTCGAAGATAAATCATTCAGTATCATAAGGGAGGCTCTAAGTTATTAATATATTACATCATTAATTCCCTCGATATGTAATTCCATAATCCTGTGCAGCCTGTCCAGTAGGTTAATGTATATTTAGTTTCAATAAGTCAGGAAACCTCTTCAAAAATTTTTGAAGTTATCGATAAATTCATTAAAAGAAAATTATATTTATACTAAAATGTCTTATAAATAAAAATATTTCTTGACCACTAGTATTAATATTTAAAGACTTATTTTGTAAGCTAGCCAAGTAAATAATAGTCAGCATTTCCAAAGGAATACACTGGTAGGCGAAAGAAAGAAGCAAAAACTAGGAAACTAATCGACAATTCTAAAAATTATATAAAGTTATCACTGAACGTGAAACAGTGATATCATACGCGTGTCACAAGTACAACGTTTTATTTGTTGAGATATTTAATGTAATTTTCATTAAAGTTCATTTCGTTTTGGTTAAATGATCTGATTAGAGTTTTCCATATATCTGGTAAGATTAGGCCTTGATTCTTATTTAAGTTACCTGTTGAACGGGCGACTGTAGCAGCTTCTTTGAAAGTTCTGAAATGGTGGCTCTCTTCTAAGTAGGGCATATGACTCATATTCCATTCAATATTATGGTTGGTAGAGGAAAAAGTGTGAAGAAAGGCCTGATATATCCTGTCTGTTATTCCTCACATAGCCTACGTTTCTTTCTTTCTTGTATCAAAACTTCTAGATGTCTGTCCGATGTAATTAATACCGCAAGAACAGGGTATGCTATAAATTCCAGGGTATTTGTAGAAAGGATGGCTATCTTTTGGTGATCTTATAAATGTTTGTATGGTCTCAATAGGTTTGAAGGTTACTCTGATATTATATGGTTTTAGAAGAAGAGCTAATTTTTTGGATATGACACTAACAAATGGAATTGTTATAGAGCTGATGTATTGGGTTACATCTCGTTGTCTTTGCTGTATGTCACTAAAGAGAATCTTGTTGATGCTTCTTGTAGGGTAGCCATTTAGGGATAGATCTCTGGATATTTTCATTAATTCTTCTTGTAAGTAGCCAGGGTCTGTGGTACACAGACCCTGGCGACTTACTTTTTATAGCTCTTTTTTTTTAGCATATGGATGATGCTGAGTTTCTGGGATATGTGGTGAGACGAGCCGAAATGGGGGTAGCGTCAGGTGTTAGTAGCTTTTCTATATACCGACAGCTTGATGCTATTGTCAGTTTGTTTCTTAATAAGGACGTCCAAGAATAGAAGTTTTATTATCTTTTTCAAGTTCCAATGTGAACTTGATTGTGTTGTGGAAGCAATTAATTTTGTTTAGATAATCTATTAGATCTTCCATTTTGTGATTCCAAATGATGAAGATGTCGTCAACATACCTAAACCACGTGGTTGGTTTAGGGGTAATTTGGGATGAGATTTGAGTTTCTAAATTTTCTAAGAATTGGTCGGCACAAGAAGGAGAGAGAGGGCTACCCATGGCTAAACTAGTCAGTTGTTTGTAGGAGGCTTTTTACCATGTAAAGTAATTCGAATTTAAGCAATGTTTGAACAACTTGGTGATGTTTGGTGGGAACAAGTTTTCTAAGATGTCTATGACTTCTTAAACTGGGATATTTGTGAACAGAGCTGTGATATCAAGGGTAGCCAGAATATTATCATCAGAGATACGGACGTTTTTTACTTTTTCAGAAATGTTGGGGGTTCTTGATGTAAGAATCCGCGTTGTAAATATGTTCTTGTAAAAATTTGGCTAGATATTTAGATAGTCTATAAGTACGGGAATGGATGCCATCTACTGTTGGACGTAATGGTGTACCTTCTTTATGGAATTTGGGAACACCTTATAGTCTTGGGGTTAACGGATGCATGGATTTAAGTTTTTTGATTAAGTCCACAGGCCAGTTGGTCATATCACGTAATAGTTCATTGGTATCAAGATGGTATTTGTGAGTAGGATCTGTGTTAAGAACGTCATAGATAGATCTGTCCGATATTATATTGTTGATCTTTTATCGGACAGATATTGACTCTTACATCAAGAACTCCCAACATTTCTTGGAAAAAGTAAAAAACGTCCGTATCTCTGATGGTAATATTCTGGCTAGCCTGGATGTCACAGCTCTGTTCACAAATATCCCAGTTTCAGAAGTCATAAACATCTTAGAAAACTTGTTCCCACCAAACATCACCAAGTTGTTCAAGCATTGCTTAAATTCGAATTACTTTACATGGCAAAAATCCTGCCACAAACAACTGACTGGCTTAGCCATGGGTAGCCCTCTCTCTCCTTCTCCTTCTTGTGCCGACCTATTCTTATAAAATTTGGAAACTCAAATCTTTTCCCAATTTACCCCTAAACCAACCACATGGTTTAGGTATGTTGACGACATCTTCATCATTTGGAATCACAAAATGGAAGATCTAATAGATTATCTAAACAAAATTAATTGCCTCCACAACACAATCAAGTTCACATTGGAACTTGAAAAAGATAATAAACTTCTATTCTTAGATGTCTTTATTAAGAAACAAACTGACAATAGCATCAAGCTCTCGGTATATAGAAAAGCTACTAACACCGGACGCTACCTCCATTTCGACTCGTCTCACCACATATCCCAGAAACTCAGCATCATCCATATGCTCAAAAAAAGAGGTATTCTGTGTACCACTGACACTGGCGACTTACAAGAAGAATTAATGAAAATATCCAGAGATCTATCCCTAAATGGCTACCCTACAAGAATCATCAACAAGATTCACTTTAGTGACAGCAAAGACAACGAGATGAAACCTAATACATTAGCTCTATAACAATTCCATTTGTTAGTGCCATATCCAAAAAATTAGCTCTTCTTCTAAAACCTTATAATATCAGAGTAACCTTCAAACCTATTGAGATCATACAAAAGTTTATAAGATTACCGAAAGATAACCATCCTTTCTACAAATACTCTGGAGTTTATAGCATACGCTGTTCATGTGGTATCAATTACATTGGACAGACATCAAGAAGTTTTGAAACAAGAACGAAAGAACACATAGGCTATGTTAGGAATAACAGACATGATATATCAAGCCTTTCTTCTCACTTTGCCTCTACCAACCATAATATTGAATGGGATATGAGTCATATGCCCTACATAGAAGAGAACTACCATTCCAGCACATTTAAAGAAGCTGCTACAGTCGCCCGTTCAACAGGTAACTTAAATAAAAATCAAGGCCTAATCTTACCAGATATATGGAAAACTCTAATCATATTATTTAACCAAAAAGAAATGAACTTTAATGAAAATTACATTAAATATCTCAACAAATAAAACGTTGTACTTGTGACACGCGTATCATATCACTGTTTCATGTTCAGTGATAACTTTATATAATTTTTAGAATTGTCGGTTAGTTTCCTAGTTTTTGTTACTTTCTATCGCCTACCAGTGTATTCCTTTGAAAATGCTGACAGATATTAGTCAGTGAAACGTTGGATATTAAACTATTATTTACTTGGATAGCCTACAAAATAAGTCTTTAATTAAAAATATTTCTTATACTTTATCTTTTTAATTAAGAAAATTAGAATGTTTTTATTGTATTTTCTACTGTATTTATATACCATTTTAAACTGAAGAGTAATGATTATAAGTAAACATGTATTGGCTGCAGAAATGAAGCGTGAAGATGCATGAAACTTAGTTTAATGATGAACAGTGGAGGGCAACACGTCAAGTTCTTAAATTAAGACCTTGACGTGTTGCCCTCCACTGTTCATCATTAAAGTAAGTCTCATGCATCTTCACGCTTCATTTCTGCAGCCAATAATTTAAATAACACGAGAATATTCTTTAATATCTTCGTGCATTCACATATAAGACCATCACATTATTCGCAGTGTACTTTAATATCAACATTTATCTTTATATAATGGAAGCGCCTCTCCTATTTCTATTTGGAATAACTGAAAATCCAATTACCATTATTTTCTCTGGATTTCGTTCGGAATATTTTAAAACTGTTACAGATTCGATGGCTTTACTCAATTCGGTGTATCGATCAGTTTTTAAATAGATACTAAGTGTCACTCAATCATTTGTTGTTACCATCAGTTTGTTGCTTATGAAAACTGATTCCATAAATTAATAAAGCCACAATTATAAAAAAATATAAAAAAAAATCCTTAGCTGCCGACGGTACTAATTTACTATAGATTTAACATCTCATGGGTGAAAGTCAAGAAAAAAAAATAGATATGTGCTTTTACATCTGCAAACCGCATGTTCTTCGGCTAGTTTCTCTAATTTGAGGTGAGGAAGTAATGGAATCATGAATTTCTAGAAATAACAATGCTTAGCGAATGTTTAAGATTGGCTAACTCACTGTCATTCCATAGAAAGGATACATCGCTTTCGCTCCCTTTCTCTCCTTTTTCAAGCTACGTCAGCCCTCCAATTAGAAGGATGTTAACCTTACACCGGGAGAAGAAATCCATCTTCCACTTATCACAATCATCCATGCTCTAGAAGAGATTCGAACCCGTAGCTTGTTAGAGAGCAGATACATTAACCACTCGGCCAATGAGGCCAACAATAGAATAGCAGAACTAAAAATAATTCGAACAATATATGGCAATTACAACAATTAGCTCGCTTCATACAATAGAACTAAGAAAGTAATAAATAATATATGTATATTATATAATAATATGAATAAGTAATTGAAATAACTAATGCATAGATAAGTAAATTAATATTAGAACTTACTAGTGATTCTTGAAATCCAGAGGTGTTACATTAATACACATTACATTTAATACAACATTGTCGTTGTATTTTTCTGATCTTTTCGTTCTGAACCATTCAAATGTAACCCTGGTTGGAACGCCTACACTCTGTACGCTCGATAATATATAGGTAAACGTAATCTCTTCAAAGATTCTGTTGAAATTAAAAGATACAAAAGGTATATCAGCATGCTTTACATTTAATTTCAGTGAGCATATAAATATTAATATTAGGAAAATAATGACAGCTTCTCGTATACGATATAAATATTCTTATTAAATCAGTGTAATTTTTTATCCTATTTAATTGTATAAATAAAATTAAAAATAAAAATAAGAATTAAAAATGAATACAAAATCTTAAATTACCATTCCTTTTTTCGGAGGAAAGGTTCAGTTCTCGTTGATATCGTTCCGATTAGTGATATAAAAAAATATTTAAGCTGTTTAAATAAACGGATTAAATTGTATTACTATCTGAGGATTAATATTTTTACATCGCACGTTTTTTATCGGGAATTTTAGAATGTGTTCGATAGATGTAAATTTTCCTATAAGACGATATCAGTTAACAATGAAGATTTTAAATATTAATCCTTTTTGAACATATCCTGTCTTTCCTTCTAATTTCACACATCCGCATTCCTCAATCACTATTAATGTTTTTGTTTGAATGTTTTTCTTTTCCTTGACATCCTAACATTCTGCTTCATGCATTTTCATATTATTAAGAAACTTTCTTTTAAGTTTTATCGGCAGTCTATGATCATATAAGTTTCCTACATAAACAGTTTCCATAGCAACAACTTATGTCTTTTTTTCATATCAAAACAATTCTTTTTTGAGGATCAATTCTTATTTTTCGTTTATTACTTAATCTCGCCAATTAGAGAAAGCTAGCCCAAACTATCAATGATGATAAACGCCATCTAGTGACGAGAATATGGCAGTCGATTGCCATCATCACCAGGTTCCTAACACTAACGCTATATATAACTGTCTGATATAGCATGGATTGTATGCACGATTTTATTAATTTGAGGGATTAAAAATACCTGTTTCTGAAGGGAAAAACCTACTTGTTCTTACCAGGGTTCCACTAACTCTGGAACTGGTTGAAGAAGAAGATTCAGAAAAAAGTTCCTTTAGTTGCCGACTAGAATAAAAGTTAGAGCTCTCTTGCTTCTGGTAGCCTAGCACTATGGATGCAAACGTCATTTCCACAAGGATTATGCTTTATGTAAATTGAGACGTTATTGATATTGACGATCTTGTATTGCAACCCTTGGTTAACAACTTTCTCTCCTTATTGATATGATTGTTATCATTTTCATAATAGAGTAATTAAAAAGATAGCAGATAAAATTTTCGAAAGTATATTATTGAATATTTGAAACTACTGAAAACTTTTATAATAAATTATTTAGTATCGATATATTTATTAATATTGTAAATATTTCATAATTTACCATAATTTTATACTATACTAGAACTATAATAGTTCTCGCTATGTATTGAAGAAAATTTGGGATCGACCGTGAGATGCAGTGATCAATAATCTTGGAGGGTAATGGATGGCAATGCTGTAGCAAAGGAAGTTCTAACTGAGGCTCGACTATTGCTGTTACCCTCTTGCCATGATCAGAGCTTTAATAGCCCAATAACACCTTATCCCTACAGTGTCCTCTACAGATAACGGGGAAGATGAAAAGCATTCTTGCTTCGCCCCTTTAAGCCAGTCCTCATATGGTTTTAAATAGATTAGATTTTGAAAAAAGGTCAGAAGATGTCAGGCAGAGGAATTGATTATTAGTCTCGCGTTTTTGATTAGTGTGATATTGTTGGGACTTCCGAATGATATATTTAGAGATAAGCTTTCTTCGTTTTGACTATTTTTGTGATTACACATTGCTTAGCTGGTAGACTCTTGCGTGAGTCTAAGGGATTTGTCAATAGACCCTCCTAGGTCGACAGGAATATTCCTTCATTGTACACAAGGATGGGCAATGTAAAAGATATTAAGGACGCCATTCAACATTTAAACGAAGATATGCCACTTGACATGCTCAAATTCATTCTAAAGTAACTTGAAACGGATTTCTCCTTCGGTTGAAGAGATTCAACCGAAGGAGAACACCTGTTCCACCTACAAGACTCCCCGACAGTTGGATTGTTCGCAGGAAGAACAACATTTTTTGTGTATCTCCAATACACAAAAAATAATCTATGAAGTAACTGACATTTGTAAGCTTAAAATTACAACCGAACCTCTAAGGAAGAAGGCATCGACAGGGCAGTGCCACCGATGCCAAAGGTTCGGGCACGCCCAAAATCTGTGCAGAGCTGCCTACAGATGCCTAAAATGCGGTGAAGGTCACCAAACCAACTCCTGCACCAAGCCCAGATCCACACCTGCCTGCTGTGCCAACTGAAGAGGACCACATCCAGCTAATTACAAGGGATGCCTTTTCCATCTAAAAAACCGTGGATCAACAAGAACGAACCATGCTCCTTCAAGCAATGACACAAACAACCAATCACGCCCTCCAGATCATAATACCTCACGTTCGGCAGCACAGGAAGGCACTAGACCTTCATCCATGTCCAAATCATAAGCGGAAGCGGTAAGAACTCAGACTCCTTCATCGCAACAGCAAACAGGCTCCAAATTCACATCAGGTCTAACATCTTCACTTGCAACAATGCTGCTCGAATTCAGCAAAGCAAACACCTCACCATCTTCCAGAAAGAGATTTTATCTAGAAACCAAATCCATATTAACAGCTCTCTATAATGTTTAAAAAATTTAAACCGAATTCAGTCATGATAACAGCATGGAATGCCAATGGCTTAATAAATAAAATTCTTGAGCTGCAAGAATTCGCAAAGAGATACAATCCAGACATAATCTTGATCAGCGAATCCCACCTCAGACCATCAAACAACCCAAGACTAAGAAGTTATATTCTATATAGGACAGACAGACTTAACTATAGTGGAGGCGGCACAGCTATTTTTATTAAAATTATTTGAGGTGCACACTATTAACGCAGGCAAACTCAAAATCTACGCAGCGTACAATTCTCCCAGCATTCCACTATTGACAGCAGACTTAGACTCCATCCTCGGCTCCACGGACTCCATAATTATAGCAGGAGATCTCAACTCCAAACATACGGCTTAGTTCGGTTCGTCAATCAACACCAAAGGCCGTACCTTATTCACCTACACGTCACTCAACTCATCAATAGTAGCTGGACCCACTGAGCCTACCCACTACAGCCCATCAGGAAGTTATGATGTATTAGACACAGTTATCCTCAGAAACATCAAATATCAATACCAGCTGGAGACATTAGAAGAGCTTAACTCAGATCATAATCCCATCCTGCTCAGGTTAGGACTTCAAGATCAGCTCTCTCCCCATCATTCTTTCTTACCATGGGACAAGCTCTCTAAGGTTCTCCCAGTCCACATCGGTCCACCCCCTGTCATTCGTAAAAAAAGAAGACATAGACTAAGCTGCAAGCAATTTAACTAGGCAAATCAACACAGCAATAGCATTAGTCACTCAAACCACTGTCTTCCACGCTTCCAACTGGTTCCCAGAAGAAAATAATGGACATGATTAGGACCAAAAACAAAGCCAGAAAGCGATATCACAACAGTAGAGCCCCGCAGGCAAAACAACAACCTGAACCAGGTTCGAGAAGCCCTCCAGATACACCGGAATTCCAAATGGAATCCAAATTCATGGAAATCAACCCAGAACATAACTCCATGTGAAAATTTGTAAATTCTCTTTGTACCAAAAGACAACCCCTTCCCCCTTTGAAGACTAATTTTGGAATTGCACACTCAGATGAAGAAAAAGTAGAAGCCCTAATTGACAATCTGGAAAATCAATACAGCCCATCGTATGTAAACTTAAATATCAATCTCATTTACAAAGTTCATCGTAAAGTTAGAAAATTATTACAACAGCCTAAGGATGATTCAGAAACCATCATCCCCACATCTCCAACAGAAATAACCAACATTATTTCCCATCTGAAGAACAAAAAGGCTCCCGGCCCCGACGGCATTACCAATAGAATAATAAAGCTACTCCCACGGAAAGCCATAATTCATCTAGCTAATATTACCAATTCCATTTTAAGATTCCAGTACTTTCCCACAGATAGGAAAATCGCTGACATTATACCTCTGAAAAAGCCTTGTAATAACCCACAACTTCCCCAAAGCTACAGACCCATCAGTCTTCTTTCCTGCCTCGGCAAAGTAACAGGAAAGGTCATCCTATCAAGACTACAATCAGCAATGGACAAACAGAAAATAATCCCAAATGAGCAATTTGGGTTTCGCAAAGCTCACAACACAGTACAACAAATTCACCAACTAACAGAACATATCATCCATGGTTTTAACTGGCACCTTCACACTGCTGCTGTATTTCTAGATGTTGCCAAGGCCTTTGATAAGGTCTGGCATGAAGGCCTTATCTTCAAACTAATTGAAAACAATGTCCCAATTAAACTAGTGAAACTCATATATTCATATTATAATGAAAGATACATGCAAGTAAACCTCAACGGAACTGTGTCATCAAGGCGCAAAATTCTGGCTGGAGTACCTCTGGGTTCTCTTCTGGCCCCAATACTTTTCACAACTTACGTAGCAGATATTCCTCTCAATTCAAGAACAACCACTACGGCCCTTTATGCTGACGACATCGCTATTCTAGTAAGGTCGCTCAGCCCTCTCCTAGCAATAAATAGACTCCAAGGAAGTATCAATGAGCTAGCAAATTGGTTCATCAACTGGAGGATTCAAGTGAATCCCCTCAAAAGCTTAGCCATGCTGTTTTCTAGGAGAAAGGTCTGCATTAAAGAAGACATCCTGCTCTCTGGTCATAAGATTCCATGGGAATAAGAGACCAAATATATTGCGGTATTAATGGATAAGAAACTCCTTTTTAACAAGCAAATCAATATCATTGGCTCCAAATCTTCCAAAGTAATAGCACAGCGCTACCCATTGATCAACGGCAAGGGCCTATTGAACTTACATAAAAAATTGCTACTTTACCGGATGGTAATACGTCATTACCTAAGCCTCACCAGCATGGAGTCACACTTCAAGATCAAACATTTCAAAATTAGTGCTTCATCCATCCTGTCAGTAACGTTAATGGTTAAATGGTAAAATGATTTTAAATACATGGGAAGACGATAATTTTTTATTGACATCAAAGTACAAATTATGACCTGATAATAACTTGCATTTAAATCTAAAATAAATTTAAAATATCTCTTTAGGTTGTAATGATATTCTTAATTATATCTAATCTAATAATATGATTTGATAACATTCTGTCATTATATCTACGATCCGTTGTGGGACTAATAATATTCTAAAAATAAAAATTCTTTACTCACTTCCTTTTAATTGTAAACGTAGCTGAACTCAAAGTTCCATGAATTGTTAACACAATTTTCCAAACTATTTCCGAACTTCTCTGTGGCTCGCTAACGTTGATGGCTACATAATATTCATGCACTGAAATGAAGGTGTTCAAAATCAAATTATAATAATTTGTATTGGCTTGTTTTCAGATATTCATTCTAATTTCATTATAATGTCAAATATTAATAATTAATACCGCAATAAGGCCACGTTTTTCCAGTCTGAAAGAAAAACTTCCTTGGATCCTTTTTTAGAGATGGAAGATTAAACTGATCCGAATAATAACCAGCCACAGCACAGTTGGTTCCATTACCACAGCCTCCACATTTTCCTTCTTTGAAGTTATCGTAGCTATTACAGTTAACTCCCACGAATCTACAAAACTTCATGTTAATGGAATCGTTGAATATCGAAATGGCTCTCATGTGGGAACACAAGACCAATTCACTAAGTCCTGCCAAATAAAGATTCGTATAAATTAAGAGAAAATTAATATTTAGAATATATTGCAACAATTCTTTTTGAAATGAAAGATTAAGAGCAATGTCTAAATGCTTTCATAATGAAAATAGTTCCCGTATTATTGAAAATGTAGTCACTATAATCTGCATTGCTTGATAGTGGTATATTTGGCATATTAGTAATAAAAATTCGTTGTAAATAATATATTTTATACGAGTCTTTAAACAAAAACACTACGGATTAATCTTTTGCCTATAGAAATCCATGTTGGTAATCTTCGTCAATGGCAAAAGTTTCTATTGTTATTTTTCATTAGCCATCCGACAACACTGGTATGCAAGCG
This sequence comes from Typopeltis vanoorti, assembly GCF_054136105.1. Classification (NCBI taxonomy): domain Eukaryota; kingdom Metazoa; phylum Arthropoda; class Arachnida; order Uropygi; family Thelyphonidae; genus Typopeltis; species Typopeltis vanoorti. Next base: position 106,754,518 of record NC_143557.1, read on the forward strand.
AAAATACGCGCATATTGGCGGTGAGATACTTCTTTTTCAAAATAATGGATGCATTCATAATGCAACGCCACATCATCATCATCATCATCACGTTAAATATCTGTTCAGATTATATTTGAATACTATTGCACAATCAATAAAAACTGAATTTTTTTGTGTGAATATAAACTTTTTTTTATATTATATAAAAAAAAGTTTCAGCAGATGGAAAGATTCCCATAAAGCCTTCTCTCCCGATGTGCCGTACAGCACAAAAATAAATATTTCTAAATAGAACTGGAAAAAAAAAAATCAGGCCAAAGAAGGCTCATAAGACAAGATTGTGTGTGTGTGTGTGTGTGTGTGTGTGTGTGTGTGTGTGTGTGTGTGTGTGTGTGTGTGTGTGTGTGTGTGTGTGTGTGTGTGTGTGTGTGTGTGTGTGTGTGTGTGTGTGTGTGTGTGTGTGTGTGTGTGTGTGTGTGTGTGTGACTTCCATTACACATTCGCGGGCTGCGCTGTTCAGTGTGCTGTCTCCGTTATTTCTACGTTACTGTTGATCAGGATGATCCCGATCAATCCTGTCTTTGAGAAATCCCCACAGTCAGAAGTCACGGGGGGGGTCAGTTCGGGTGAACGAGGCGACCATGCAGTATGAAACACATGGCTGATCACTCTGACTTCCGTGAAATGTTCTTGAAGAACTTCCTGTATAGGAATCGATCGGTGTGCGGAATGATCCCATCCATACAAAGGCACTCCTGTAGCATAAGAGAATTGTTTATTATATCGCGATAACTCTAGGCAGTAACTGAGCTGGTCAAAGTACACGACTGGCAAATGTTCTCAAAGACGAATGGTCCAACAAACGAAGTGTAAACCCGCACCAGACAGTAACTTTGGAGAAATGCAAACGAATTTGTTAGATTGCATGTGGGTTTGCATAGTCCATACCCTGCAACTGTGAGTATTCCCAGCTTCGTTCAGGTGATAGTGTATCCCATCTTCCACAAAATCATCTGTGGCTGCGCAGCGTCTGACTCCACTCCAGCAAGCAACGTTGAAGCGAATGTCAGTCGACTTTCCTGCCGACGCAACTCCTGTGTCAGGGTTATCTTGAATGGGTAGAAATGCAGAATATTCCATGGAATTTTCCAGAGTTGTACAAGGCATCCATGTGATGTGATACGTCATATGCATTGCATGAACCGACTATTTTTGCATGGGTTGTGGGAGTAACAACTTCATTCACTGAGATCTGCCAGGTCAAACTCCCAACAATCCCGTTTCTTTAAAACGATTAATCATTCGTTGCAGAAAACATAGAGACAGTCGATGTATGCACCTGGTGGTGAATTTTTGAACTACTATTTTTTTTTTCTCAGATATCGCTCTGCATAACGTATAATGGATTCCTGCAAAATGATAAATTTTACTCAAGTGTTTGACAAAAACATTCTCTTCAGAAAGAAATTAAGCCATGAAACCAGTCTGGTAGGGTGATGATTCACATCCACTTTGTGTATAATATGAAAAGCAATAAAGCGTTATTATAAGCTAAACATAAGTAGTAAAATATTATCTTCATAAACATAAAATATAATTAACGTAATAATATAGTACCGTCAAAAAACGTATCTTCTGTAAAGGATCTGATGGTCGAATCTGCGCATCCTGGTTGCTTAATGCCATTATTAGCATAAAAGTCAGCATCACCAGACTGGGGAATATCATCCGGGGTATATCCTTAAAATAAATTAATTAATAAAAAAGAGTTAATTGTACTGATATTTATATTACTGGGCATTTTCTTAAGTAAGAGGCTTAGGTGAAATGAACGTATTACCTTTGCGACCGAGAGCTCCTGCAAATGTGTAGATGGTGTCCACATAATCTGCATCATCTGGATTGATGTGTTCATCTTTAGGAAGATCAATGAAATATGACCAAGCTGCGTCTAACCCTGTAGAGTAATTAATAGTGAAATATATACATATATAAACTAAACAATTAATGCTGAAATTAAATGCCAAAATATAACAAGGGTATAGATCCTCCTAAAAGTCTTATATTAATATGGATGAATATATCAGAAATGCATTCCTGTTTTATAGCAAATCTAAGTGGTGGATCTAGAGAAGTAATGACAGAGGAGAGAACATTCCCACCTCAAGAAATCAGAACAAATAATAGTGTGAAAAATTCACGCTATTAAATAATAAAAAGAATCCTATCTCTGTATGAAATCTTACCATATCGCATAATCCATCTCGAAAGGTACTAGATACTAGAAATAGACCAAGGGATATTTTTCTCATTATTCAAGTCATTTCATTATTGGCTTTCATATATAAAAGTGGCAATTTCAAAATAATCCAGATATATAGAAAACTTTAAATATATTTAGAAACCTCCTTATAGTCCTTATAAGGACTAGCTTAAAGGGGCAAAGCAACAATGCTTTTCATCTTCCCCGTTATCTGTAGAGGACAGTGTAGGGATAAGGTGTTATTGAGCTATTAAAGCTCTGATCATGGCAGGAGGGTAACAGCAATAGCCGAGCCTCAGTTAGAATTTCATTGCCATCCGTTACCCTCCAAGGGTATTAATCACCGCATCTCACGGTGGGTTTAGAAACCCTATTGTCCTTATAAGGACTGGCTTAAAGGGGCGAAGCAAGAATGCTTTTCATCTTCCCCGTTATCTGTAGAGGACAGTGTAGGGATAAGGTGTTATTGAGCTATTAAATTAAAGCTCTGATCATGGCAGGAGGGTAACAGCAATGTCCGAGCCTCAGTTAGAACTTCATTGGCTACAGCATTGCCATCCATTACCCTCCAAGGGTATTTATCACCACATCTCCCATGATCAGTTTAGAAACTTCAAATATTCGAAATATTTAAATAAGTATAAAGTTAAAATATAATAATGTTCTTGTAATCTTAATTTTTAAAAAAAAATAAATAATATTTATGTAAAATAAATTAATAAAAATTAAGTATAATTTATTATAAATTAATTTTCTAATAGATTATTATAATAAATTACTTATCTTTGTGCGTAATATTTTAAATGGTGCTATAGTAATATTCATATTAAGGTATACTAATGCTACTACCACAAGAGAGAACATATACTCTACTTACACTACAGACCTGAAGGTAGCGATGAACTAAATTCAGTAAAAATTACTTGAATTCAATTCACTGAATACAGAAAAAACTTCCTATTATTATGTTATGTAGATTAATGTAGAAATGCATACAAATACGTGATTAACGAAGAATATTCCTAGTATGAAACTAATCCAGTCAATTCGGTGAAAAACATCATTTTTATATTAAAAAAATAAAACTAACTGGAATATTCTCTTTCACGTTTCACACTTATCAAAAGATCTTAGCATTTTAATATCCCAGAAAATCATTTCATAACGTTTGTCTAATATGTTCATATTTAAAAAAACAATAATAAAATACGAGGGTCATTTCAAACTGTACACCACGCATGCGTGACCAGCAAGATAGTGAAAGCATTTCCACATTCTAGTCAGTTTTAAGCCAAACAGTTTAAGTTAAATGTCACATGCTCGCTATCTCTTTCTAATTTTTTTGTTCCAGGAAATAAGACTTAGGATGGAGAAATAATCTGATATACTACGCATTCTGCATGGAAATATGAAGCCGCACGTTTCATGTGCAGTATGTTTTCTTAAGAAAAAGTGTGAATAATAATAATAATAATAATACTTCCTCCTCACCCCCCACTCGAATATACACTAACATGAGCATTCCAGACATTGATCTTCAACTTGGAAGAAACACTTGGTGTGGAAAATTTTCAATGCCATTGACAAGGTCTCTTATTAAAGTCAACCACCATATGTTTTGTCAACAGGAATACAAGACTTACCAAACCGATGCGCAGCAGAATGGATATTAGTGAAGTCATGTACTTGCAATTTGTTAAACAAATGTTTCGCTTAAAATCAAAAGAGTCTCATACAGAACTTTTCAAATGACTCTCATATTACTGTTTAAACTGTCTTAAAAATACATAAAATTGTTATTTAAAATTTTCAAAATTGTTATCCTAAGTTTTTTGAAGTCAATCTCTTAAGAAGTGACTAATCCTCCCATCTGCGTATTCCAGTTTTAGCCCTTTGATCCGCTGTATCAGAGATTAATTCACCACCACCACCCACAGTTGCTCTTCGACTGTACACGCCTACGTTCAAAGTTTGCTAGCAGATCCTGTAATCATTATAAATATTTTTCAACTAAAGGCTGGTTTAGCTGGTTGCATACGATAGTGTGGCATGAAGCATTTAAATAAATTAAAACAAAAACCTCTCGGAGACTCAAGTTGCATTGAATAAAAAAAGCATCATATATGAAGTGCAGTGAGTTAGCTTTGGATTAAAAAGAGATGACGAACCTTTTGTCCTCGGGCTCGTACGACTACTGAGTGGTTGGAGGACCATGACAACGAATTCGCCACATTGCCTTAGCTCCCCATCTTCCCTGACTGCAACCCAACTGAACATGTGTGGGATATGATAGAACGTAGTGTCAGAACTACTGATCCTTCTCCACGGAATGACGAAGTTGCTGCAGCGGACATGGGTCAAGTTACGCGCGGAGGATGTTCGACACCTTGTGAAATCTGTTCTTAGGCATCTGCGAGCCGTGACTCTACAGTAGAGGTGGACCAACGCGTTATTAGGTGGATGTTCCTAATGCAAATCTAACTCAGTGTGTATATGAGTTATTTGGCATATGAAACATGTATGATAAATATCATATATGAAGTTATATGCATATATTATTCAAATATGAAGTTATATGCATATATTATTCAAATATGAATGTTATGCGAACGTATTAATAGACTTCAGTTCACTAAAACCAGATGTTTATTTGTACCGGAGAAATAAGAAATAATAATAATAATACGAAAACAATCAGAAAGAAAGCAGGAAATAAAGCTTAATAGAAATAATAGGAAAAAAATATAAAAAAGGCCAGGACCTTCTTGATTTTATTAAAACCAAAGTTGCATTTTTTTCTATTATATTAAAGAATTATCTTCAATTGAAATAAAGAAAATGTAACTTCGATTAAAGGTAGTTTTCATAGCTGACAAGTACATTACTACTTATATTGAAATAACCTACCAGTCACCCGATAGACGCGATCTCCTGTGTAAAATTGGACTCTCTCTCCAGCGTAACCTACTCCTTGTCCACCAAGACTGTGGCCAATCATGTGGAAACTCTTCAACGAAGCCGAAAAGTGATCCTAAAATAAAATAATCCGTTTAGCCATACCCAATTACTTTTACCTTAAGAATGTATGATTGTTAGTAAACCTAGTTTTTTACTTAGGTCGTATAATGATAGATTATTAAATGAAACAATGAATTAAACATTTATGGGTTTTATTTAAAACATTCACGTGTATAAAATGCTTCGTTTATAAGTGTATATAGCAGTGTTCACTTACATGTAAGCATTTAATAAGAAAGGCCATTTGAGTTGCCACCACTAATGCGTTCGATGCACTTTGTTGCAAAGACACCTTATTGCCTCGTCCCCAGTCTACGAGAATCACATTGTAATCTCCATTTGCAAGAAATTCATCACGCATTTGCTATAAATATGAACAAAATCTGATGAAGCTTAACTTTCAAAACGTATTCAAAACATGAATTATTCATTTTACAACTAAGGCGATTTTTTTTTACTCATCACCAGTTTGAATTTATTTACCTCCATCCAAGAAGACCATCGCATATCATCCAACCAGCCATGCATAATGAATTTTGTCGGACGTCTTGGACTATAATTGGAATCTTTTATGCTGTCGTAATCACAAGCAATTAAGAGTTCACCGTTTGTGGGATTCTCTCTGGTAAATAGCCAGAATTTGGTGTCAATTTTATCAACATCCCATGGTAATGTACCAAATGGACGTGGAATTGGATAGAAACATCCTAAGTCTTCGTAACATTTGGCTATTTCTCCTGAAAATAGAATTTGCTTTCACGTTACAACTACAAAGATGGATTAAAATTCATTTATCAGATGTTATCATATAAATAAGTTATTAATAATATAGGATACACAAACCTTCTCCTCCTTCATCTGCAAGAACTATGGGACTGATATCTAGTCCATTGCATCGCGATGTTTCTGTAGCTGGCTGGTTTATCACTTCAGGTGAACTTGCTATTTCATTAGTTCCAAAACCTAAAACATAAATATAATAAAAATATTTACTTATGATGTAAGTAAATATTTTTATTATACTTATGATGTATAAAAGCAGCGCTAGCTCGTGACGAAAATTTAAGTATAAAACATTTCGCAAACATTCCGTGTTCTTCAATAAAGCTAGTCTCGTAAATTATTAATAAAAATATTAAACTATAAATAAAATGAAAATATTAAACATTAATATTAATAGTATATTAAAATAATATTAATAGTATATTAAAATAATGTTAATTTAGTTAATATGAATTAAATATTAAAAATATTAATTACCACAATAAAGTTATTCCAGGACTCACCTGGGGTTACGCTTTTTCCGCGTTCAGTATGAATTACATCTACACATTTAGCATCCGAAGGATCTAATGCAACCTCAGGTTGGGATCGTTTAAAGTAAGGAACTGCCGGGTCCAGTCCTTAAATTGCAAAATGAACATTATATAAAAATCTTATAAATAATTTGTATTTTATTAAATTGTATAACTATTTCAGTTCATATTATAGTACGTATTGTTTTATTATTAATTTTATCAACATCATCATCAATTTCTGTTGTGCCCTCAGGGGGTATTCCGAATATTATGATAATTCGACATGAAAAGTTACATAACTACTAACTTACTTCCGATAATTTTTCTCCAAATTAATCTGTTATCAGTCAAGACTCCAATATTATTAGATCTTTTACTTTTGTCTTCTAATGCACTTCTTACCATATATTAATATTATATTAACATTAATCTATTGTATTAATTTATAACATTAACATTAATCTAGTCTATGATAACCCAGACAAAAATGTATGAATTTTATATTAACATTAATCTATTGTATGACAACTCAGACAAAAGTGTATGAATTTCTTTAAATTTTGCTTATTTCTTTCAGATCTGTTATTTCAATTTCTTCATCCAAAAAATATAGTGGTGCACGAGTAAATTTCAAGTCTACGTTATTTTGATTTCAAGTCATACTGGTGTGTTTTATTAGTTTTACTGCAAAAAAATTTAGTACAACTCAGACAAAAGTGTATGAATTTCTTTAAATTTTGCTTATTTCTTTCAGATATGTTATTTCAATTTCTTCATCCAAAAAATATAGTGGTGTATGAGTAAATTTCAAGTCTACGTTATTTTGATTTCAAGTCATGCTGGTCTGTTTTATTAATTTTACTGCAAAACGTTTAGTAATGACAAAGATATTCACAATCTTCTCCAGCATTCTTTCTTTATGATTATTTTGAAAGTTACCTGATATTCTACCAAGTCCTGGAACACGTTCTCCAGTATACCCAGAAACATGAGCTCCAAGATTATGACCAACCAAGTGAAACAGTTCAGGTCGCGCATTTGCAGCTTCCTATATTAAAAACACGATTAAATTGCATTTTATAATTAATAATTAATAACTGATATTTGCTAAAAATATAAAACATGTAAGAAATTATTTCTCTGTATGCTTTTAAATGAATGTTTTATTTTATTTACGCAGAATACTTAGGTTGATAAATTTAACAAACTTTCCTGTAGACCATGTAATTAACTTCTCACCTTTAAAAATTTGATGAAATTAGCAATCTTTGCACCTACTATACGTGCATTAGACGCAGCCTGAGAATATGAACTTTTAGCTCCATTTTTCCAGTCAACGATAATAACATTGTATGCATTATGTTCCAAAAGTCGATCTCGTACTCTCTGAAAATGTACCAGAAATGTTGAAGAAATTAATAGAAATAATAAACTTTCTTCTCATTTTAGGTGATATTAATTAACAGTATTGTAATATACAGTATTCCCAATTTATTAGTAGATAAATATCCTATGTTTAATAAACTATCAATAGATGGCGTACTCTTCGTTCTAATGACATCAGTGTTTTTACTCTTATTAAGAATATATTAATTAAAGTTTGAAATTATTCATCCAATTTTAATATAATATCAAATATATTAAACCAATATGTCATGACATAAATTATAAATTTAAATTATTTATAAGATTTTAAGAAATTTTATTTCTTAAATATTAGCAGTGAATTTTAATTGGAAAGTGAAGTAAAGTGCGCCCCTCAATTAAATCATATTAAACAATATTTTTAAAGACACTAACTGATATCCACTTAGAATGATTAGAATACTCTCCCCATCCATGGATTAGCATTTTGGTTTCCCTGCTAGAATTAAAATTTGTATCCACTTCACTACTTTCTGGGATAACTTCACGATATTCCACAGTTTCATTCTTAGTGAGTAGGAAAAATCTCGTAGCTACGAGATTTGCGTCTTCAGGCAATGGACTAACTGGTCGATGAATAGGATCATGAAATGGAAAGCCTGTTTTGAAACAACCAAGATGAGGATAGCATTTTTCTTCATCTCCTAAATAAATAAAAAATACTTGAAGTCAAATACTATATTAATAGAAGGTATAAAATATTAAAATGTAATCGTTACTTATTAAACTTTTTAATGAGAAAAACAAATCCCAAAATGCTATAAATACAGTTTAATATTTTAATCCAACTTATGCACCCTCGGGTTTAAAAGGTGAACGAAACACGTGACTGAATTTAGCAGATAAGCAAATTCAGGGATCCAATAATTCGCAGAACGTTACTGGTTTGATGGATGAAGCATATATGCTTTTCATATTTCCCTTTGTCTGAGAGGGAAGTTCTTTGAGTGAAGAATTATTGAGCTTTAAGCTCGCCCTGGAAGGACAGTGAGATTAGCTGTGTTCAGCTGAGCATGTTTGAAGCTTCCTTGAACAGCTGGTTTGGATGATTGCTTGTCTTGGTGAAGAACTTTTCTGCTAGATCATGATGGAGGGGTGTGATGTAGGGAATGTTAACTTCTCTGTGAATCTGGGAGTTTCTAATGAACCATGGAGCGTCCAGAATCATTCTCAGTCATTTATTCTGTATCCTCTGCAGTTTTTGAATGTTTGTATCCGAGGTATGGCTCCATGCAGGAGATGCGTAAATGATGACTGGGCATATTACCATCCTGTATATGAGTAGTTTGTTCCGAGTATCCAGTTTGCTTCTTCTGTTGATCATGGGATAGAGTTGTGCGATTACTTTGGATGTATTCGAGCTTATGTGTTTTATATGACTGGTGAATTTAAGTTTTTTGTCTAGCATTACGCCGAGATATTTGACTTCAGTCTGCCATGGAATTTTGACTCCTAGCAGGTGTATGTTCTCCTTGATCTGGACCTTCTTTTTGGAGAACAGTATGGCTGAACTCTTCTGGGAGTTTGCTTGGATCATTCAGTCTCTCAGCCACTTCTCCAGTGTATGAATACTGCTTTGGAGTGGAGTCTTCTGATAGCCAGTTTGGGGCTGAGAGATCTTGCTAATAAAGCAGTATCATCTGCATATAATGCAGTGATTGTGCAGCTTGGGGTTTGAGGGATATCAGCCATGTAGATAGAAATTAGCAGGGTGGAAGAAGTGAGCCCTGCTGCACACTTGCTAGGATCTTGCGTCTGGTTGATACAGTTTCATTTATTTTGATCTGCATGTATCTTCTTTGAGGTATGTGTCAATTATTTTTATTAGATTAATTGGTATATTGAATTTGATGAGTTTGTAGAGAATTTCTTAATGTCACGCATTAAGAAAAGCCTTCGCAGCATCTATAAAGACCGCAGCTGTGTGAAGATTCCAGTTGAAACCTATTGTGATATATTCGACCAGCCGGTGTATTTGTTGTACAGTGCTATGGTGTTTTCTGAATCCTAACTGCTCGTTTGGAATAATACCTAATTTATCCGTTGCTGATTGAAGTCTTGTAAAGGTTTGCGGAAAAAATCCACAAACCTTTCCAAGGCTGGATTGAAGACTGATAAGTCTGTAGCTTTCGAGGAGTTGAGAGTTCTTTCCAATCATTTTAATTAGCGTGATATCCGCCGTCTTCCAAGTATGGGAAATCGCTTGAATCAGAGGATGACATTGATTATCTTAACTAGATGCACAATGGCTTTTCTGGTTAATAATCTGATTCTAGGGAGAATTCTAGAGGATTTGTCCCAAGGTATAAATGAGTGCGATGGGGTGAGTTGCTCAAGCGTACCGAGCTTGAGCATGATGGAATTGTGATGGGAACTGTCGAAAGACAGTTCATTTAGCGTGTCCAGCTGATACTGGTATCTAATGTTTCTGAGGATGTCAAGAACATCTGAGCTTCCAGCTGGGCTGTGATGAGTGGGCTCTGTAGGTCCGGCTATAACTATTGAGTAGAGTAATGAGTTGAGTAATGGTATAGAATACGACCTTTGTCATTGATTGTGGAGCTGAACCAAGCTGTGTGCTTGGCATTAAGGTCTCCAACCATAATAATGGAGTCAGTAGAGCCAAGAATGGAATCCAAATCAGCTGCCAACAGTGGGATGCCGGGTGGGTTGTATGCGGCGTAGATTTTGATGCTGCCGTTATTGGTAGTATGATCTTGAATACCTATTATCTCAAGGTTCTTGTTTTGTGGGTTGGACGTTGTGGCTTAAATAATGTTTGATGTATACGGCTGTAGGTGCCTCCTCCACCGGTAGTAAGTCTGTTTGTTTTATACATCGTGAAGCCCCGTAATTTAGAGCTGTTAGCTGACATAAAGTGTGTTTCGTTAACTAAGACTGTGTCAGGATTGTATCTGTGAATGAACTCTTGCGGTTCAAGGATTTTGTTTAGCAGGCCAATTAGCATTCCATGCTGTTATTGTGAGTGAGTTTGGTTTGCATTTTTTATACATTGTTCAGTGCTGTCAGTATAGCTTGGGTTTCTAGATAGAATCTCTTTCTGGAAGATGGTAAGGAGCTTCCTTTGCTGAATTCCTGCAGCATGGTGGCAAGAGACACAGTTAGAACTGATGTTAAGTTGGAGCTTGCTTCCTCATGTGATGAAGGAATCTGACTTCGAGCCACCTCTGCATATGTGTTGGTCATGGATAAAGATCGCGTGTCTTCCTATGCTGCTGAATTTGAGGTATTTCGAACAGGAGGGCAACCTGCTTGGTTGCTTATGGTGTCATTATGTGGAGCAGGGTTCACTCTTGCTGACCCATGATTTTATGGTTGGAAAAGGCACCCTTTGTAGTTTGCCGGTTGAGGTCTTCTACAATTGGCACAACAGGCAGGTGTAGTCCTTGGCTTGGTTTAGGAGCATGCCCAAATTTTGGGACATGCTCCTACACCAAAAAGTTTGGACATGCCCAAATTCTTGGCATCTATAGCATTGGCCTGCTAATGCCCTTTTCCTTAGAGGTTCAGTAGTAATTTTGAGCCTGCAGATATCTGTCACTTCGTATATCCTTCTCTGGGTGTTGCTGATTTCTACTAGTACTAAAGGCATTGGCCTTTTGTCAGATCTCAGCATTCTGCTAACTTTGATTGTGGTAAGTCCTTGACTGATGAGGTCGGCAGTGACCTCATCTGTTGTGATGCCCTCGGAAACCCCTCTGATTACCACTTTTAGATTTTTCTCGCTTGCTATTGCGAAGGTGTGGAAGAGCAATTTGGAATTGTCCAGCATTGTAGTCATTTTGCGATAATCTGAGACAGTAGCGCGATGAATCGTAACTCCCTCATCTGTGTTTCTTGTCCTGGAGAAGTTGATGTTTTGTTCACCAAGAGTCCTTGAAACCGATGTCCACTTTTCTTTGTCTCGGAGAATCATTGGTGGAACTTTTTCTTTTTTTGTCTTCTGAAGCTTGTGGTGTTAGATCTTCTTCCATAAGATCTTCAGAGGTCCTCGGTCTTTTGGTTGCCTGTGCACCCTGGGAGTCGATCTGTCGAGGGTTCTTGGGCGATGGGACCGTTGTGAATTCGTCCTCAGTATCCTCATTCTCTCCTTTTTGATCAATGACCTGGGCGTATATGTTTATAAATCCGGGGAATTCTGTATCAGTCATTTTTAATATCTTCTTCAACAGGTCAAGCAACTGCTCTTTGCTAAAGGCTTGAACGATATCGTCCGTGATGTCCATACTGGGATAAAGAGCGTCTTGGTAGAAATACCTTGTTCATTTATGCCTGGTTTCGCAATCCTGTAGGCTTATAGCCTACTAGTAGGTCCTGTAATCTCACGCGGAAGTCTACTAGCTAAGTAAAACAAGTTTTTAATGCCCTACTAAAAGGGGAAAGGAGTGTCAAGAACTCACTTGGCCACAGAGTGAAACCTACCTCCCTAAAATACCATAAATTCACCACTGGTCCTTGTTTCGGGTGGGACCTACACGGCCATCACACCTCGTGCATTTTTCATACAGAGACAGTAGAAATCATACTGTGTCAGCGCCAGTGCAATGAGAGATTCCTGAAAAACCTTGTATGAAATCTAATCAGACTCAATCTAAAATAAAACGTCTGTTCTCGCCAAAAGTCCAAGCGAAACATTTTCCCTCCATTCAGATCCAATAATAGTACTTAATAATAAATGATTAAAATTTAAGAGGTATAAAAAGTAAATGGTGTATAATCAAATCTAAGTAAGGATTCCATATTTTAATCAATCTGCATAGGTATTAACTTCATTTAGATTACAATAAATAAGCATATTTTTGTTGTTTTAGAGTTCTTTTAGCGACATCTTAATTTATTTAGATCAAATTACCTTAAAGAATGAGATTGTAATGTACTGACCATTCTGTGTTCTCTTCTTTGGTATTTCATCTGTTGGAGGTATAGTTGCACTATATGCATTTGTAAACCTCAGACTGGGAAATAGCAATGGAAGCCATAGGTAGATACGCGATACTATCATTATGTAGCTCTAGACTATCCGACGTCCGTCTACAAAAGAAAGTATTTTATACATGGATATAAATTCCATGCAGTTTTATGGTTCCCGCATAGTAATTTGATGCTGAAGCCCTATCTCTAGTTTATGTGATAAGGAAACTATAGGTGCACCCCTATGAAATGTTTCCTGTCGTTACGAGCTATGGGTAATATCCAATAATATCAATGACCTGCTATAAAACTAATATCACGCATACGGAGAATTCTTGATTTGTTTCTTTTTTCCCCATTTCCAAATAATCATGTACCATCGGATTAAACCTGAATTTCAATTCTTATTTTTGAATTCAATTCAATTCAATAGCAAACCAACAAGAAAGGTTAAATTTCGGTAATCATACGATTTCCTAATCTTTGACCTACTATCGAAGATTGGAAATACATAAGAGGATTATGGACAAATGTTTTAGATAATTTCACGTTGTTATATTTGATAAATTGAGATTCAGGGAGGGTTTCTTTTAAAGAGTGGTAAAAATGAGGGGGGAAAAAGATTTAATAAGATCGAATTTGGAGAATATGGTGACTAGCGTGCTTTGAGAAGTTTTGAAAAGTGGCTTTGAGTGTTTTAATAACAAACATCACACTTCATCTAATACGACCGTCTCTAAAATACTTCTCTTACATCATAACTCATATTTCCAATTTGCGATCATTGTTGGATGGATATCTCACCTCCAAATAGTCCGAGTAGATAGTGTTCCAACTGGGCTGGAAGTTCCAATCCCGCAAAGGACATAGCGTTGGGTTTGTCTTACTAATTCAATGTGAAAATGGACAGTTGTGACCCTACTTGTCAAGCAGAGATTTCACTCGCAAAACCCTATGTGGTACGAAAATGACAACACACTATTCAATAAGAGACGTGAAAGGTGAAAAAAACTGACTTGCGATCATTCAAGTAACATTCTTCATGTTGGTTTTTGGCTTTATTCCACATGGACATAACCTGGCATAGCTGAATGAATTTCTGAATGAAACAAAAATTGACGTTTCTAAGGGAAAATGTTTGCATTATCAATGATGTCTCTACATACTATATGTTTCCATTATGTTGCATTTCAGTGGTTCCACTTCCATCTTTGTGTCATTGGTTACAACTACTGAGTTATTTTATTCCATGTTAGGAAGCAAATCGTGATATAATATAACAATCAAAGAAAGCAGCAATTTATTTATGTGTATGGCTACATGAAACTGGCGAATGAAAAGTACAATCACAATTTCCAGAAACAAATGATGAAAATCTTAACGTATAAAAGTTCATTACATAAAAGGCACAACCTGCTTTCTAAGTCTTTCCTTTTTTAAATTTAAAAAAATAAAGCAAAAGTAACTTGTCATAATCAAGCCAGGGACAATTATCGTCCTGCTGCAACAAATATGACAAGGCTGCGTGTTCTCAGAACATAAATGTAGCTGTATCCGTGGTTTAATTGGAGAGCAGTTGTCTTGAGCGAGAAAACTTGATCCATTAGTACCAGAAGGTACCGTGATCTTCTGTTTCCTCCATAACCACCGTCACCACCATACCAACTACATGTCAAGGTCCAGGCTGGAAAGTCAATTCAAGGCCTCATCCATCACCTTGTGGATGTCCTGTAGGCCACCACCGTGAAATTGGCGCCTTGGGCAGTCGTACACAATAGGAGTAATCGTCTGAGCCACGGGAGAACAATCACAATAAGAGTGATCTCACAGCCCCTATTTATGTAGAAAGTAGCCACATCTGCCCTGACTAGTTCTGATCCTGTTTATTGATGACCAAATCTTCCTAGGAAGATCAAAATCAGGCTGCGGAGCACAGGGATCTTCAACCAGGAAGCAGTTTGCTGGGAGATTGTTGTACCAGTATTCTCTCCATATATCAGATATTGATGGCAGCGCAGCTGAAGAGAGTTCGTCCATGGACCAGAGAGGGTTTCTAGAGAGGGTTTATGAGAGTCTAGTGAAGGGGCAGGAGTGGGTTGCTGATTACGTTATTAAATTCCTTAATCGAGGCTTGTCTTCTCCGTATGTGTGTGGTGGAGCAATGTTAGATAGAACAGGAAGCCAGCAGAGAGGGGTGCTTATCACTGTCCCACTAATTGTGCGTATGGTAGAGTTTAGTTGGGTGTCTATAATATTAGTGTGTGTACTTCTTTCCCAGACAGGGGCACAATATTCTACTGCAGAGAATGTGAGGGCTAGTGCAGACGACCTTAGGACTTCTGCACCACAACCCCAGGTTGTTCAAACAAGCCTTGAGACGATATTGTTTCTGGATTTAATTTTATTGGAGAGGTTGACGGTGTGCAATGAAACTACATAAGTAGTTTCATTGCACATCGCATTTCATTCCCTGATAAGGTAAAATAACATAGAACAAGCTTTAATAATTAATAAACAAGCTTTAATTTTTAAATATATGTGTTTAATTTTTATACTTTTACAAGATAGTTTTAAAAATATCTTTTGTTTTTAAGGTGCATCTTAAATTTAATTTCGCTAAGTTTGTACTCTGTGTGAAATTAGTACTGATATACATAATCTGTGCATATTTTCGCACACAAACTTACCCTTGGGTAAATATTGAAATCGAAAATAATTATAAATTTATGATTATCTTTCCTTATATTGCTTATTGAGGATACAGGCTCATAAAATGCTCAGGTGTTGATTGGACATTTCATGAGCTTCTACCCTCAATAATAAGGTTCGTAAGGGGGCCACAAATGGTGCATGATGTGGCGAGAGTCTATCTCTACAGCGGAATATTCGGTATTGTTGTTGTTCATAGAGAAGTTTCCAGACTATCAGTGATCCTTATTAATATAGATTAGCAATTTCATGGTTGGCTTATAAGCCAACTAAGTGTCAAATTTTCTTATGGTTGGAATTACGGCACGAAACAAGTATATTGGATGAGTTTTGGTAGAATTGTGTAATGAATTCCCTGCAACCCCTTCTACTTCCGTATTAGACGGACTAATTCATCTTCAGTTGGAAAGTTATGATAAAAATTCTTCAAGTTCTGCAAGGGATTTGAACCCAGGTCTCTGCAACTAAATGGCATCGTCATTACCGAATACTGAGCTATGGAAACTAGTGAAATAAGAATAACACTGGATGTTTATATCATGTTTTATATCATGTTGTAACGTTTATTTTTTTTGTGATTTTCCAAGTTTAGGATAAAATTTTGTTGTATGCATTTAAATAAAAATAATAATTGAGTCGGAATCACATGAGTTTCGATATAGAAAATAATATTGCATGCTATTGCGCTAGTTATGTTTATCTTCTTTTCCACTCACAATAACCGAAAAATTGATATTTCGTTTTCCTTTTTTTTCTCTGTTTTAGCGAGAAAACTACACTATAAACTATAACACTATAACTATAAACTAGATATGAGAGAGAGAGAGAGAGATGGGGGGGGGGGATTCATCTATTACGAACCGCAGCTGTATATTTGATCACCTCAATGCAGGATGCCCAAACCTATGCAGTAAGTATAAATGATGCTAATACATCTTGAGTTGAGTGAAGTCTGAGAAAATGTTCTCTCCCTAATCATAATAAAGGAACTATTCGTGCAATTATTGTTATTATTACACAAATAGTTTTGTAATCGTATCAATTTAATTTTACAGTGTGTGTATGTACATATGTACGCACGCACGCACACACGCACGAACGCGCATGTGCCCACCAAATAATTCGGGTAACTTATCCATTACCACCGAGATCACATTTGGAAAAAGGTGAACGTTCTCATCAACCAGCTGGATGTCGTTTCTTTCTGTGTACATTTCTATCATTGACCTCTCATGCGGGATCAATAAAGTGAACTTATCGTTAATATATATGGAGATCGTTCTGCTGTCTGTCCATGATGCGTTAGTTGTTCCCAAAAGATTCACAACATGCCACATTCTATCATTTCCACGTTTTGGTTTCTACTTTGTACAGATTTCCTTGTCGCATCTAAGATGAATATTATTGCAGATAAGATGGAAAAACTGAGTCAGCTTCCTTTAGAATTGTATCGTTTTTTTCAAAGAATTAAAAGTAAGACTCTTATTAATGATACTGAAAGTTTTCCAGAATTTCTAAACAATCGTACGGATATGACTAATTATAACTCTGTAACATTAAAACGTTTTATAAATATTTTATAATAATCACTGAATACTGAGTTAGATGATTAGATGGGAACAATATTATATTGTCGCCATTTCTGAAAGAAATGTAAATAGTATTATTAAAATTATCTAAATTATTTCTTTTTATTTCAGATGGCGATTCTGTAAAGTGTTATACAGATTTGGGATGTTTTAATAGTGATACACCATTTTATGATCCAGTTAACCGCCCAATTAGCCCACCACCCGAAGATGAAGAAGAGATCGGTACACAATTTTTGTTGATGTCGAAAAGAAATTCTAAAAATCATAAACTTATTCCAGGAGATCCTTTGAGTATGAAGCACTTTAATGCCAAAGCTGACACGAAAGTGCTAGTTCATGGCTTTCGAGATAGCGTAAATCGATCAAAATGGATATCGGTAAATAAGAATTCATAGAATAACTATGCTAAAATGCAATCTCCCTATTCATATTGTAATAAAATACAGTCTTAATATAAAATATATAATAAAATACAGTCTTGATATAAAATATTTATATATATATATATATATATGTATATGTATATGCTAAAATGCAATATCCTTATTCATATTCATATTCATATTGTGATAAAATACAGTCGAATATAAAATGAAGACATACAAAAATTATTATCCTTTATTAAAAATATTAAGAAAATATTTCATAAAAATAAATCTTATAAATAAAATTGCTATTACTTTTATGTAATGTTTTATTTTATATATATTTTAATATATATTATATATATTACTTATTAAAATTTTTTTAGATGCACTTCATCTGATTGATTTCGCACAAAAACAATGTTTGAAACTTGCATTAAAAATAAAAAATTTAATAAAATAAAATGTTGCAAGAAAATATCAATAATTTTTCTTATTTTTCGTGTAATTTTCTTGTTTAAACCTAAAAGAAGGTTTAATTAAACCCTCTTTTAGAATGTACTAACATTTCTTAATATTGGGCATTACCACGCTACCTGAACAGCGTTTCATCCCACTGACAAGGGGTGTACTAGTTTTAAAATTATTGATGTAGATGCCATGTTAAAGTTTGTTTGTACAAGAACATAGTTCTTTATACTGTTTTTATTATTCTTAGGCTGTAAGCGATGAACTTTTGAAGACAGGAAATTTTAATGTTATTGGAGTTGACTGGAGTAAAGGCTCGACCTGGTCATATGCACAGGCTGTTGCTAATGCGAGAGTGGTTGGAGCGCAAATAGCACATCTTATACAATATCTAAAGGTACATGTTAAATTTGCCTCTATACAAATAATGTAATAATCATTATTTTAATTTTACATCCAAATTTAAAATGGTGTACCACTGCATTTTAACTTAATTCTGAATTCGAATACAAAAGATAATTGAATTTCTATAAAAAAAAATATGTATTTTATGAGTTATTTTAAGTTAAATTTTAATTCAGTATTTTTCAAAATATCTGAATTTACTCAAAAGTAAATTCAGACAGCATTTCATTTTATTACAAATAAAATTTAAAATAATGAGAAACGGGAATTCTCACAGGGTAGAAAAATTAGAGAACTCAGGGTGACGGATGGCAATGCTGTGTAGCCAATGAAGTTTTAACTGAGGCTCGGCTGTTGCCGTTACCCAGCCATGAAGGGATAAAGAGTCAAGGACTCAGTCTATCTCAAAAAAAAAAAAAAAAAAAATCTTACATAAAGCAATTGTTAGTTGTATTATGATACCATAAAATTTGATAACTTTAGAAATATTTAATGTTTTTCATACTTTTCATTAAAAAATGAGGTAATCTAGCTTACTTTGATACTATTTCGTCATTTTGTATAAAATAAAAAAAATAACATGCTGACTCCATTAGGCTATTTTTTGTTTATTTTACTTGGTTGAAGAGTGTTTTATATTGTAAAGAAATTACTTTCATGAGTTCGTCTTTCACGATGAGACCCAAATAAATGAAATCTGTCGAAATGGCAACAGAAGTCTGGAATAAATATTTATTTATTAGTCCCAAGAAATATAAGGCTGAGCTCGGTTCCCGTTGCCTTCCTTGCCGTAAGTATATTTATGACTGTATCTATGTGTGTACGGGACGTTTGCCTGTTTTGAGGAATGAAAAACCAGAGTTACCGAGAGAAAAAAAACTCCACCACCGTATGAGACCGATTAACTCACCTTTAGTCGAAAGAAAGCAGATAAAAGTTTCTCACATCATGGACGAGAATCGAATCCAGGTCTTTCCGACCAAAGGGCTTCGTCTATACCGACTGAGCCTCAATATATGAATAACAGAGCATAACTAAGTACAATATTTGATAGGATTTTGGCTATTTAAAATACCGTTGTGATTTAAAATAATGCTTTGTCTTGAGAATTAAATGTGTTTTCATTGGAAGCAGCTGACAGATTAATGTTTCAATTTACATTCAAATACACAGGATTCATTATGATTTCAGTAAACGCCTAGATTCTTCTTTCTGTGTTCTCAAAGTAACGGTGATAGATTTCAAGGTGAGTGAATTCGGGGGTTGTCTTGTGTTAGAGAGAGCAATAGCCTCACTTCTCTGGTATTCATATATATAAATTAATATACATATATATATATATATATATATATATATATATAATTTAGATAAATCCCCCCCCAAACAAAAAATATGTTCGTGCTAAAATGGTTCCGCTCTTTTTTTGCTTATTAAAACACATTCGCAAATTTACATTATTTATTTAAAAAAAAAAACTGTTAGTCAAAACGAAGCCTGATTTTAATATTGATGGCAGTTCGACAATTATAACATATATATCCTATATATGTTATTCTTGAATAAATGTCTATAGCAACATCATTTTATAATAGATTTAGCTTTCTAACTGTAAAATTCTGCAAATAATTCGCTTTGGAAAAAAAAATTCATCATCATATTTTTTTACTGTTCAGGATGCATTTACAGCTAATCCAGAAAGATTTCATCTCATTGGTCATCATCTGGGAGCACATGTAGCTGGATACGCTGGAGAACGAATTCCTGATCTTGGAAGAATTTCTGGTAAATATTCTTGGTTATGATACATATTAGCAAAATAACATTCATAGCTCTGATTGAAACCACCATTCTGAATAATCATAAACCTGACATCACTGACATGATTTGAAAATTTAGTGTTTAATTTCTATATTAGAGTTAACGAATTATGTAACTTTTATCCTACCCAAGGCGGTAAAACGCTATAGATTCAGAATCAGAATGCCAAAAAAAAAAAAAAAAAAAAAAAAAATATATATATATATATATATATATATATATATATATATATATATATATATATATATATATATATATATATATATATATATATATATATATATATATATATATATATATATTGATTCCTAACACTTGTAGAATAATCGCTTTCTTCTTAGCAGGGACCTCACTCACAATGTCGTAATCACAGGAGCAATCTTAGAAAAAGTTGTTACTCACAGAATTGCATACTGAGATCGGAGTCTATTGGTTATAGTTTTACTGTGTATCGCAGTTATCGTTCTCGAAGATAATACATGATCATTGTAAGACGTGGTGCTGTTCAGCTGTGCAAGATAATTGTTTACTCCCACTAGAATACAAAAATGAATTGAAATATTAAGTATTGCTACTTGGATTTATCATGTTAGGTATCAAAAGTATGATGTGTGGATGTAATATCTTACCCTTTTTCACCTGGACTCTCTGTTCATCACTGAAACAGATAATTATTATTAATTTCATTAAAATTTCTCCTATTTGCGAATCATATACAAAAGAAACGCTGGTGAAAATGATAAAATTAAAATATTAATTTGACAGCAATTGTTTACAGATCTTTGCTAGTAAAACAGAAAGAAATAAAGATCATATCTCTGAATAACACGTTCTTATTTTTGTTTCTATATCTGAATAAAGAGTTGTGATATAATGTTCTTTTGCTTAGTTTCATTTTCTAAATGGTTGAGGAAACATTCACAGTATCTTAATTTAAATTTTATATTGTTACTTATTTTTAAGGTATTAATCCAGCTCAGCCTTACTTCGAAAATACTGTACAGGAAGTAAGCTTAGATCCAACGGATGCTAACTGTGTCGATATTATTTATACTAAGAAGCCAAAAACAGATACGGAAAGTAAGTATACTGTTCATTTAATTCGCTGAGCAGATTTTATTGACCATTATAGCTCAATATTATAGATCAATACAACCCTAATGTTATGGGCCTTTAACAATCTTGCAGGTTTGGTGGACAGGTTCTAAGATCTCCTAAAGACAGTGTTCCATTTTATAAATATCCAGGTGTGTATAATATTCCATGCACGTGTGATCTTTCCTACATTGGACAGGCTTCTCGAAGTTTGGCGATGTAAATCACAATAGAACGACCATCTCCGGGTTAGCACATCACTTTTCAACTTCGAACCACACTATAGACTAGAATAATAGCTCTATGCCCTACGTAGACGAAGATTACAGACATCGATTATTTAAAGAAGCAGCAGTAGTGCTACGTATAGGCAGCAACCTAAACAGAAATCAAGGGGCCATACTGAACGATACTTGGAAAAATCTAAATAATTCCCTCAGTTCAACAGAACTACAGTACGCGAATAATCATATTACTTCCATGATACTGAGTAGAAATGTGACGCGAGCGTGTTACCTTAGCTACCTAACAGGTACTAACGTTTTCTTGTATTCTTAAACCTTTTTTGCATTTACCATTTTTTTGTACTGTGCAAGCCTTGAGAAAGCTAGTCAGTTACTAGCGAAACCGGTAGGCAATATTGTACGAACATACGTACGAATTAAAAATCTATGGTCAGTTTAACAATAAGTCTTATATTTTATAACAATAAACATGTTATTGAATTATAAAATTTCAGTTAACTGTTTATTATAAATTAATTATATGTTAATAAGCAAGCGAATAGTAATAAAATAAGTAACTAATCAATTGCTGGTCTTTTTATTTCCAGGCAGCGGAATTATGGGTCTACCTTTCGGGGGAGAGAATAGAAGTAAACTAAAACCTAAGTGTGCTCCATTTGAAGTGCCTTCAGTGTTTTTGGCGCAAACCTTAGAAGAGGAAGATGGTAAGTCACTTATAATAAATTTTAAATTTCCTTCTTCCCTCTTCCCCCCCCCTCCATTTATAATCTTTACATTACCTCCATGTTATAATGTCCGTGATATTTATTTTTATAACCAATCACTGTCATTTTTATAAATATTTCAATATCGCGCACGCCAGATGGCGTTATTCCAATGACGTCATAGAAATAGAAGTGTATATTATGAACTTATGAACAGAAATCTAAGATATAGATTTTTAAGGATTATTTTATAAATTCTCATTTTATAGTAAATTATAATTTACTAGATTTTTTTAAGCTTTGAAAAGTCCTAGACAGTTAAGATATTATTATTAATAAGATATTGTTAATTTTTAGAGATATATCCATAAGGAAATTTATCATACAACTTCATCATCTATAATTTGTGGTGTATGCCTATTCAACTGGAACTTATTTTTAAATTTTGTAAGACAGGCAGACTGACCAGCTGATCTTGGATATCATATATCGCCCACTCCATGCTTTCTTTTTAGAGATTATGAATAATCTCTAAAAGTATTGGAGAATATGGTTAATATTTTCCATATTAACAATCACTGGTCATTGTGTATATTCTCCATTATTACTTGAATAATAATTTCACGTGTTGTCCCAATTAACACGTCATGCATATACAACATAACCTCGTTATCAAAAAGCAGCATAAGTGTGAACAGAGTCCACTGAAGGAAATTACTGAAATTGTTTGTTATACTTGTATTAAGGATTATAATTTTTAGTATCCCTTTCATAGAACAAATGAAATACCAAAATCAAAATTTAATAGAATACGCGAGGAAAACTCATTATTTGGAGGCCAAGCTTTTAAATGTGAATGTGTAGTTATAAAGGAAATTGTAAATTAAACAAATGTAGTTGTAAAAGTGAAAACAGTGTAATTCAAATTCTCATGAGTTTACCATGCTTAAATAAGAAATTTAAGTTTTTATCGTTAAAAAAGTGATTAAACAGAATATTTGATAATGCTTAAGAAATTCTTTTCTTTTCATTTCTTTCTTTTTTTTCTTTTTTGATAATTTTTAATTATTAATTTATTGTGTCAGTTCAAACGGAAGAATCTTTTTTTTTAATGTGGCTTCATTATGTATTGATGTTTGCAATATTTAAAGTATTGTATTTAATTTTTTAAACTGTTTATTTTTTCATTTTTTGATACAATCGAGTTAATAAATTTATCTTGATTATATGACATATTATTAATAAATTAAAATTTTATCCAATGTTTACTTATTAAATTTTTAACTCCAAAATTTTACTTTATTTGGACCGAACTAATAAGTTCGTCTCAAATTTTATGTTTCTTTTTATTATTTATTTATTTTTTAATATTTATCATATCTGGATTATATTTATCATATTAACCATTGAACGTTAAACATAATCACCGGCGAATTTGATCAACAGTAAATTTTTTAAATTTATTAATCGTATTCTGCAAAAGAATAGGTGATTATTCATAATCTCCGGCGATTATGCATAATATCTGAATTTATCAAATTTACCGTAACATATACTGTATATGTCTGGTCCCCTGGGTTTCTTGTTGATGAAGATTATTATTGAAAAAAAAAAGCGATTTTGATTCAACAGATTACAGCTAATTAATGACAGCTTACTAACTTACACCACTAATTACCATATTTTGCTGTTTTAGAGGCACTCTTGTAGAGGTAATGCTCATCTGAACTTCCATCTATAATAATAATAATTATTATTATTATTATTACTATTATTACGGGCAACTCCAGGGAGTCCTTAGACTCATCATGGGAGGCCCCAAATCATGTTCATCACAACTATTCGACATCTATCATACCTTGCCTTAAACTCATTCACTGTCACAGCACCCACTACAGACTCTGGCAGCTTATTCCAATCATTCACCACTCCAAAAGTAAAGAACCCAGCTCTAACACCCTTATTAACCACACTCTTTCCCAGCTTCCATGGATGTCCCCTAGTTCTCCCACCACCAGCCCTGTTCTCAAAAATATCTTCTGAATTAATTTTATAGAAACCCTTCAGCAATTTGAATGTCTCAATCATATCTCCCCTCCTCCGCCTATCAACCAATTTCTGCAACCCACAAATCCTCAACCTGTTCTGATAAGATTCATTCCACAGACCTGTTATCATCTTTGTCACTCGTCTCTGGATCCTTTCCACCTCCTCCCCATCAAGAAGGAACCAAAGTGACCAAATCTGGGCACAGTAGTCGAGATGGGGGTCTTATCAAGGCTCGATACAGAGGAACAATAACATGCTTGTCTCTGCTCGTCAACGTATTCTTCAGCAACCAAGTGATTGGTTGCTGAAGAATGAGCAGATTTGGCCAATCTGCTCATTCTTCATGGTTGCTGCTCATGGTTGCTGAAGAATGAGTTGGATGAGCAGATTTGGCCACTTTTGCAATGTTCCCCCTAAACTTCAACTCCTTATCCACCAACACTCCTAAATCTCTTGCCTTACATTTTGCCACATTAAATTGACATCCATTCTCCTTAGTCCAGACCTCCAATCTATCCAAATCATCCTGCAAAATTTTGACATCATCTGCATTCACTATTGCCCTACCCAACTTTGCATCATCCGCGAACAAGTGAACCTTTCCTCTCAGATCCTTTCCTATATCATTAATGAGCAAATTAAACAGCAATGGTCCAAGAACAGATCCTTGTGGAACACCACTAGTCACAGGCCATCTTTTGGACTCTACTCCTGAATAAACCACTCTCTGATATCTCTCCGTCAACTACCCTCCTGTACATCTCACCAACCCTATATCCATCCCCATATGCTGCATTTTACTGATTAGAATTCCATGTGGTATCCTGTCAAAGGCCTTAGCAAGGTCCAGTAGAATCACTGTAAACCCATTACCCTTATCCAGTTCAGCCGTCACTGTGTTCTAATACGTGAGCAAGTTACTGAGGCATGACCTACCGTTCAGAAAACCATGCTGTCCCAATAATGCCGTCATTTCTTCCTTAAATTCTATTCGAACACTATCATCAATTGTTAATGATTGCTATACTTTTCCCATCATAATATTATTAGGATGACCTTCAATTATTAGGATAACCTTCAAAACAAATACTGGGTTGCTAAAGTAGAATACTGGATATCGTGAAAAGTTACTTGAACCTAATAAAGTCCTCTAAGAAAAATATCCGTATAATTTTCAATGCGAAATGTAGAACAGGACGTAATTTATTTAAATAAGAAATGTTTAAATACAGATTGCCCATTTAGTACGCAAAAATGTAACTAATAATAATAAAAATAATAATTCCATAAATCTTTTTGACAGAATACTGCAGATGCTTAAGATATTCATAATTATTTGCAATAATAATATTTAAATTCATATAACAAGAAAGTATATCAGTATATAAACTGATAATCCGGATACGGATTTATTCGTTTCCATTAGGTATTCTACTAAAATGTTATGAAAATCTAGGGTGTTTTGGTCCCGTTCCCAGGCCTCATGGTACATATCCTCAAGATAGAGACAAAATCGACACAAGATTCTGGCTGTATACTCGTTTAAATCCTACTAATGGACAAAAACTCATAGCAGGGGATGCCGACAGTATTATTAAATCCAATTTTAATTCTCATCATGGGACGAAGATTATTCTACACGGATGGCTTGATGGAATTAATTTATCTTCTTGGATGGAGGTATGCAAATCAGAGTCTAATCTACCGATCTTAAGTTAGTTATTTTTAAAATATTTTTACTTTTAATTTTTTTTTAATTTTTTGTATAGATTTTATTTTAAAAATTCTAAAAATAAAATATTTCGCTTGTAGAATAATTCGGTAAGTTTAGTCTCTGAATGATTATATGTAGTTTAAATAATTTAAAAAAAATTAAATTTCATCACCTTTTAATTGAACTGGATCGCATTAGTTAATCTGAAGGTTTCTTTTTTTTTTTTAACGAATGTTTCATTTTATTGTTAATCTCTATTTTAGCAAATGAGAGATGAACTGCTTGCTCACGATGATTTTAATGTTATCATCACTGACTGGGGAAGAGGAAATAAAGGATCGTTACATCAAAGCGCAGCTAACGTTCTGATTGTTGGAGCCGAAATGGGAGAATTGGTCAACTATTTAAGTGTAAGTAAACATTGACGTTTTATTTAATATTTAATTAATATATCAGCAGACCTGAAGCCGTTCGTGAAACATGCAATTTATTTGGGTGGAAATCATTTCACGCAATAGCAAATGCACGCTAAATGAATAACGAATATATAATATATAATATATAATAAATATATAATAAATAATAACGAATATAATAAATATAGTATGATATATATAATATGATTAAATTATATTATATATTATATATAATAATTAATATGATGAATAATGAATATCTTTGCTCCTGGCATAAATTTTTACATTTTATTATTATGTATAAAATTATTAGGTGTTGGAATAAAATTTGTATATACTTCTAAAAAATGGGAATATTGAAACTTTTTTAAACTTTTTAATATATAAATTCTAATTTTATTCTAATTAACTAATAGATACTATTTTTATATTAATATTAAAATTATTATTAAATTAAATTTTAACGAGTCCCAACTACTGTAAATCTATACGCATTTCGTATCATCGTGGAGAATAATGAATTGGATAATCAGTTAACCATTCTGAAAACAAAAAATGGATTTTTTTTTTTCGGGTCATTTCATGATTTGCTGTATAGTCTCCTAATGATTTTGTTAATTTATTATTATCTAAAGCTTATTATTTTTACTTATATAACTGGAATATTAATATTTATCCTTGGAATTTTTAAATTGCTCATCATTACGAAATGTTTATTATTATACTGGTTTTATGTACATTACTCTTGCAATGTATGTTGCCGTAAAATTATACCACATTATATGTATAGCAGTAATAAACATACGAGGATGGTCTGAAAAGTTCTCGGCCTAACAATGAAAAAACGAATTTATAATTTCAAAATTATTTTTATTTTTCAAATTAATTGCCATTACGAGTAATATATTTATTCTGGCGATGCACCAGTGCCATTATCCCGTCCCTGTAGTGGTTCTCAATAAGATCTGCAAAATACCCCTCTACAGCTGCAATCACCTCTTGATTCGAAGAAAAACGCTGACCAGCGAAGAAGAGATAGAAGTCAGAGGGAGCCAAATCTGGGGAATAAGGTGGATGTTCCTACAATAGATATTGCAGATCCCTTAATTTTGCCATTTCCAAAACAACTTTGTGGGCAGGTGCATTGTCCTGATGAAAGATGATTTTTTTTCTTCTTAAAACTGAGTCTTTTCTCACTAATATTTTCGTCTAGTCTGGTTGAAAAATCGAAATCATATTCCCCGGTTATTTTTTTACCCTTTTCAAGATAATTAATAAACAAAATGCCTTTAGCATCCCAAAACACCGATGCCTTGACCTGTCCTGCTGATGGTACCGACTTTGTCTTCTTTGGCGCTGAACAACCGGCTTTTGTTTACTGTTTTGACTATTGTTTGGATTCTGGTGTGTATTTGTGAATCCAAGTCTCATCTATGGTAATAAATTGACGCACAGTTTTATTTTTGTTAAAACGTTCGAAGCACTGTTCAGGGATTTTCATGCGAGTGCGGTTTTGATCTGCTGTGAGCAAGAGTGGCACCCATCTTGCGCAAAGCTTTTTCATTTGCAATTCTTCATGCAAAATATATCCTACACGTTCTTTTGAAAGGCCTGTAGTCTCAGCAATTTCACGCACTTTGACTCGCCGGTCATCCAATATCTAATCGCGCACTTGATCAATGATTTCTGGTGTTGTTACACTTTTTGGACACGTGGATCATCTTCAAGGCTGGTACGGCCACTTTTAAACTCGGAAGCACATTTCTTAATTGTCGAAAACGAAGGAGAAGAGTGCTCATAAACTTTTATTAACACTTCGAATGAATTTCTTTTGGCGATACTCAATAAACGATACTCAATTTGATCCATTATATGGGATACAGACAACACTTTTGCTTCAGAAACCGTATAAAACAAATTACTTGATAGAATGACTTGCAATTTTACATGGATGCTTATGACAGATGTATCAACTTAGAAAAAAACATCTTGCCTATAGTGTTTCTATCTATGGTCGAGGCCAAGAACCTTTCAGATTATCCTCGTATGTGATTGTCTTTACACTCCTCTATCCAACAGACGAATACGAGTGTCAGTATATTTAGCTGAGATAAGTTTGGAGCTAAATTAATATAGTGTTTTAATGATCTACTAGTGCTTTTTAGTTTATTAAACTTTTTATTATTTTCTACTAACATATCAACTATTTACTGATAACTTATTCCTATATTTAGAGTAATTTTCATGCTTCTAAGAAAAGCTTCCATCTGATTGGTCATAGTCTTGGTGGACAAGGTGTAGGAATTGCTGGCAAGAAGATAAATAAACCTGGAAGAGTTACAGGTAACTTGCATTTATTCTGTAATTCAAAAAAGCTTGCTAAGTATATGTCACATTGATGAATATCTTTCGTTAAATATGTTGAGCTTCCGCTAAGAATCGACATTTTTCTTATGTTAAAGTGTGACATTTCATTAGCAAATTAAAAATGACTGACATTACAACGTTTCTCTAGGTATGGATCCTTGCCAGGTTTATTTTATCGACCTTCCGATGACAGAAAATATCAATATTTCATCTGGTGATTATGTAGATATTATATATACATTTGGAGGTGGTTTGAAAGTAGAAGGTAATGATTTACATTGAAATGTAATTTTAATTCATTATTATCCATTTTTTTAAAAAATTAATATTTTATTTATTTATTTATATTTTCCTTCATTCTAATTTCATTATTCATTATTTATTTTTTCAGCAATAAATAATTAAATTAAAAACTAAAAAAGTGCAACGTTTAAAGATATTTTCTTCTTTATTAAAATTACACAAAATTATGTTTGTTTTTAAGTTTAATATTAATATTTATTTAACTTATAAATGTTTAATTAAGCAGCAGACTTTCTGTTAAGACTACAAATAAATAATAAATAGAAATATATAAAAATAATTAATTAACAGAATAATTTTCAGCTTGAACATTTTTGTATAGATTACAGCATTCGTTGTCAATTACAGTTAAAATGTTAAAACATACAGTATTAACGGTATATATGAAGTGTTTCTTATACTGAATAGGCTATCATGAAAATGAAATTCATCAAACAGGACATGCTGATTTCTATGTAAATAATGGATTCAAACAGCCTGGGTGCATAGATTCGACAGTGAAATCTTTTCAGGAGGATACTATATTCGATGGTGAGTCAATAAGAATTCATTTGATTTTTTTCCCAAGGAAAAAATTGCAAACTTGTAATACATTAGTATCATGGATGAGTTAGGTTTTCTATTTTTATTGCCTTGGTGTGTGTGTGTGGGGGGGGGGTGCCGTAACTTACACCAGCCCAACATCTATCATTATCACCTATAACATCTATAAATAATACTATTTTTTTAAAAAAATCTATGATAAATATATTTAATATCATTGGTATGGACAGTTAAAATTCAAATTCATTTTAAATATTTAAAATTAAATTAAAACATTAAAAATTTTCAATGTTTAATAGCACATCTTAGTTTAATATGTATTCGTGCAAAAGGCTATTATTTATAAATCGAAAGTTTGCATGGTCGCTTTCTCTTGTATAAAAATGACAAATATAGTTCTCGCAATTCGCGATTTTTATTTTATTTTCATTGCATTCATACATAAAAGTTAATATTTAGATTTAATAAAATAAAGATAAAAATAAATTCTACTAACGCATTTCACTTGTCATATCACAAAAGAGTCGCCATCTGCTTTTTTATTAAATTCCCAATGGCTATTTCCAAACAATTCCTATACTCTAACTCCTCCTGCCGATTAAACACAGCAAATTATTTTTAAAATGATTTTAACAAAAACAAATCGTAGATACCAAGCAGACCGTGTATTTAGCTCCATTGTTGATTATCTAAAACTAAATGACGAATTTCCTGTTCTCCATGTAATAAGTCTTACAGTCCTTATAAGGATTGCCTTAAAGGGGCGAAGCAAGAATGCTTGTCATCTTCCTCGTTATCTGTAGAAGACAGTGTAGGGATAAGGTGTTATTGAGCTATTAAAGCTCTGATCATGACAGGAGGGTAACAGCAATAGCCGAGCCTCAGTTAGAACTTCATTGGCTACAGAATTGCCATCCATTACCCTCCAAAGGTATTAATCACCGCATCTCACGGTCGATTCATCTTCCTTAATAATCTTGTAATAAGTCTTAGTCCTTATAAGGACTGGCTTAAAGGGGAGAAGAAAGAAATTATTTTCATCTTCCCCGTTATCTGTAGAGGACAGTGTAGGGATAACGTGTTATTGAGCTATTAAAGCTCTGGTCATGGCAGGAGGGTAACAGGGTAACAATAGCCGAGCGTCAGTTAGAACTTCATTGGCTACAGCATTGCCATCCATTACTCTCCAAAGGTATTAATCACCGCATCTCACGTTCGATTCATCTTCCCTAATAATCATGAAATAAGTCTTATATATAGTTCTTATATAATAAGAACTGGGCGATGGACTGAGTCCTTGACTCTTTATCCCGTCATCTGAATGAAGTAAATCTGTGTGGATGGAGTGTTATTGAGCTAAAAAGCTCTAGTCATGTCTGGTAACGGCAACAGCCGAGCCTCAGTTAAAACTTCATTGGCTACAGCATTGCCTTTCGTTACCCTGGAAGTCCTAAGAAGGACTCATGGAATGTCTTTCTAGTTATCAATTATTTATATTTTTGTTATTTAATTATTAAAATAGGTTTAAAAATCGTTCACAAATATTTGTAATTTTTAAGAAAAATTATTAAAATTAAGAAATTATCAAATAAATTATTATATTTAGTTTTATGTTATATAAAAATAAGATATTATAATAGCATTTTTAGGGATGTTATTATTATTTTGTGTAACTTTTAACTCCTTAGGGAAAGCATTAGGTTTTTTACGTCACTTTTAAAGGATTTATGTATGATAGCGGATGAGTGAAGAATGCTGACATTCTATACTATCTATCTATTTATATAGATTAATGATAGTTTAAATGCATTTACAAACGAAAATAATTTCAAGAATTTTTTCCATTAATCATGGCATTTTAATGTGGTTTTATTATTATTATTATTATTATTATTATTATTGCGATGTTTCCCGCAGTTCTGATATATAAAGATTTCTATTCTTATCGGGAATGAAAAGGGGTGTTAAATGGAAGAGGAATCTAGGATTTTTCCCTATATAATTTATCCATTAAGTTTCCTTTAGCAGTTTCATTATTTGTACTGGGTATTTTGATTTCTACCTTTTTCTAAATAATTTAAATTTTCTTTAATTTCAGGTTTAAGTGAACTGGTACTTTGTTCTCACATGAGATCGATTGCTGTTTTCAATATTTCTATCAATATCAAAGGATGTCGATTTGTTGGCGTTCATTGCGATTCAATAGAAAAGTTTAAAGCTGGATTCTGTGGCGATTGTGATGGTGGCAAAGAGTGTGGAGTCATGGGGTATGCAGCCAACCAATTTAATGTAGAAACTCAGCTGAAGGATCCTAGGAAGTTCTTTCTGCAAACTGGGAAATACGAACCATATTGTGGTAAGTTAACTATCATATCACTAGAAGAAGATGACATCCTTCATTTAATACAACGTAGTTTAAAATAACTAACTCGGTTATTAATAAAACAATAGAATCAACGGACGACAGTAATCACTATAATAACTACTTCATGTTTAAAACGGATCATTTATAGAAGATCACTTAAATCTGTTGCATAATATAGTAAAATATGTCATTTCTGTTTTCAGTTCATGAATTTTATATCTCAATAAACGTCCAAGAGCCACAAAGAAGTTCGGAAATAATATCCACGATGGAAATAACTATCCATGGAAATCAAAGTTCGGCAACTTTCACGTTGAAGAGGAAGTAAGTGTGTATGGGTGGGTGGGTGGGTGGGTGTGTTGTATATATATATATATATATTCATTTCATCTAGAACTAGATACCTTAATAATCGGCAATATGAGTGTTTAAGTTTTTTTTTAAAAAAGAAAAATTTTAATTCAAAATCAATAATTAACTATTAGAATTTCAAACAGAACTAAGACAACTTTTCTTTTTCAACACTTACTACACTGGAGTGGCGACAATTTCACATTACACCTTCATTTACCTTTAAGATAAAAAGTTCCTTAATAAAAGAAACAATTATCCAAGAAAAATGTCAAATGTAAATAATCACTGTTATATGCAAAGAACTGTTGTAATAAACATCATCATCCATATGAGGTGTCATCAAAATTCATCATATTATACAATGTAGTGCATCTGCGTACAGGTTACTCGAGGTATTTGAGTGTTACCATACACAATTGAAACTGTTTTGTCTGATGGACACGGATTCCTTCTACGAATGTCCTAGAAATATCTCGTTAGTGTTAGCAGTATCATTTTATTCAGAATAGGCTGTGATGAATAAGAAACAAAAACCAAATCCAGAGTTGGATATAAACTGGAATTGCTTTTACGAGGATATGTTACACAGGGAAAGAGTTTATAAATTTTTCCCAGTATTATGAAGAAATGTGATAGAGAGGGAGAAAAAATAGTTTAGAAAATTTTTCTAGGTGATGTATATTTGTTTCTTTGCTACTATTATTTTTTTCTACTCTTTCAACATATATACATATTTTTGCAATTTATGGAGTTCATTTTTTAGGAGTTTGGAAGACTGATATTTTTCAGGAGTTTTAAAAATCACCATTAATAATATTTCAACGCATACAACAAAACGACACAAATGCACACAATCTACAGATAAAAATACGGCTGGAGGTGGATAGCGATGTGTGTGAGTCTGTGTGCGTGTGAGTTTCAAGCTTTCACGTAATAAAAATGTAATATTAAAATAAAAAAAAAAAGAAAATCAAATTCGTTCATTTATTAATTGCCGAATAATTATTCTACAAAGGAACACGCAAATAATTATTATAAAAAAATAAATAAAAATAACACAGATAATTAAAAAACCTAAAATAAAATGGACATAATCTTTACTTTACTGCAGTTTAAAAGATAAAGAATTAAAATAAAAAAATAAATAATATGAAACAGCTATATATTTCATTTTCTGTAGAAGCCTATTTCAACTGAGACGACGAAGATTTCATCAAAATTATGAGAATTACAGTTCAAATTAATTTTCTTCTAGGCCTCTTCAGCAGGTTAGATTTACTCATATTGTGTCCACTTATAATAATATTGGAAAACCAGAAAGGGTAACTTTTGAATGGATGAGGAACAAGAGGTCTGATATATTTACAGATAATGTCGTACTTGATATCCACTGCATAAATGTCACTCCATTGGACTTTATTAATCACAAGTAAGTAGACCGAAAATATTTTAGACATATTTCCATATTTAGATTTGTGAATTTTGTAAAAAAAATGCATGAATATAGAAATAAATAATTAATAGAAGAGTAATATGAGAATCTTTAATTCACTGAGGTTCAATATTCCTTTTATTCATGAGTTTATGTTGGTGCTCCAATTATATTTTACACGTTTTATGAAGTAATTAAATACATAAACTACCAAAAAGATAATTAAAAACGAGTTTCTACTTAATTCTGATTCTCTTTCTTCCCATCAACATTTTATCCATTTAATATAATCCTCCGCACCCTCCTGTAAATTTTAATTGCACCTTGAGTTAGCATTTCGATAGATTCGCAGCATATTTTTTTTTTCAGAACAATGTCTTACATTGCTACAGTAGCCGTACGCTAGACTTTAAAAAATGCGGTGTGTTATTATAACATAAAACGTCTGATCAATTTGCATAATATAAACATAATTCTTAATTATGTTTATATTATGCAAATTGATTTCTTAAATTAAAAATAAAACAAACACGTCTGTCGGTCGTAAAGACTTTGGAATGAAACTCTAAAGTACAAGGAGCACTTATAAAGACCTTTAAACTCTGTTTAGCTGAAGTTAGCCTCTGAATTAAATGTGTATCGTATGGAAATAGTATACATTTCGTGACTGAAACTTTTTCCTACAAAACAAATCGATTATAGAACATGATGCAGCTTATATATAGATCAACATGATACTTCGAGATCGCAGTTATTGACGTAATTTTAAAAATACACAATTACATATTGTACGTACTATTTTTGATTCCAAAAAGTTAAATACTTCTATCAAAATTCCGCTAGCTAGAGCTGAGTGGGATATATATATATATATATATATATATAAGTAAGTAAGTCAAGCTTGATGCTTGAACGTGGTTCAAGACTTATGGTGGTGGTGGTGCAACACCAAGGCAACTTTTGATGGTGCAACACCAAGGCAACTCATGGTAAAGATGGATTGAGTTCTGATCACTTTCCTTAGTATTTCCCATAAATGTAAAACACATCTCCTATGAGATGTATAATGTTATACATTATGGGTGAGGGTCACTACCCAGACCGGTTTCAACCTTTATTGAGGTCTCATCAGTGACCCTGAAATGCCAAGGTTCAAGTAATACAGAACTTATCAATTTTACCTATGCCAGTTGCCACAAGGTGCTTTGACCTTATTAATTAAGAATCTCCAGCTGAGAAAAACATGTGAAAAGTATTTTACCTTAGGTAAACTTGACTTACTTGTCTGTTTGCTTACTTGGGAAAAAGGATTAAATTTTTAGGGAATTATAAGTGTATTTTAAAGGAAATTATAGCAGAATAATTGAGGAAGAAAATTTTTAATAAAAACCTTGTTTAGATACAAGGATGAATTCATTCTCCATATTCCTGCTGTTATACTGTTAAAAGGGGGTAGGAAGAAACGTGGAGAGAGAGTGATAGACTCAAAGCAGGAAAAATAATTTTGGTAGCTTTTTTGGGGAAGGGGAAGGGGTTTTATTGGAAAAATGGGGAAGGGTAGAGCTTTAACGGTGTGCGAGCCGTTTCGGTCGTGTGACCATCATCGGAACATTTTCGGGATGAGTGTAGTGCTATGTCACGACTGCATGTTGTATCTGAAAAAAAAAAAAAAAAAAAAAAATGAATGTTTTTTTTTCGTTTTTTTAATTCAGATTATTTCTATTATTTACCTGAGAAATTCTTGGTAAATTTTCAGTTCGGAACCTTT
Source organism: Typopeltis vanoorti (assembly GCF_054136105.1). Classification (NCBI taxonomy): domain Eukaryota; kingdom Metazoa; phylum Arthropoda; class Arachnida; order Uropygi; family Thelyphonidae; genus Typopeltis; species Typopeltis vanoorti. The sequence goes on from NC_143557.1 coordinate 106,790,148, forward strand.
AACTCTTAAACAGAAAAGAATTTTCACAAAAGACTCAGATAATTTCCATTTTTTTCTATTAGTAACTGATGTATGCGTTTTCTGAATAAGTTAAAACTTATTATTCTCTATTATATATGTGATGCAGAAATAATATTTATGTAATATTTTATAAATAAATTATAAATTAATTTGTAATTATAAATATAAATTCATAAATTATAGATAACTCTTTTTATTTTTGTTTTTATATAGTCAAGCCTACGCTACAGTTGCGATGTGTCACAGTAAGACTCATCGAGTAAATTCGAATGTGGCAGTGGAGTTCACAGTTTAGTTTACTTTCGAGGAATGTGTACCATTTAATAAAGCTTTATTGAGTAATTTGGCTAAAATTTATTGAATAAATTAAATTACATTTTTCAGTAGATGAAGTATTTTGTAATTAAGAACTAAAGACAACTACATTTTTATACACCAATTAGCTTAAATAATACTTCAATTAATTATGCAATTTTCTGTTGTAGGGAAAGGAATCCAATACCCTTGGAGGGTAATGGATGGCAATGCTGTAGCCAATGAAGTTCTAACTGAGGCTCGGCTATTGCTGTTACCCTCCTGCCATGATCAGAGCTTTAATAGCTCAATAACATCTTATCCATACACTGTCCGCTACAGATAACGGGGAAGATGAAAAGCATTCTTGCTTCGCCCCTTTAAGCCAGTCCTTATAAGGACTATAAGGATAAAATCATTTAATGAGTTCATGTTTTAATGTTCATTCTTAAATTTACTGAATCTAGTGGTATTGTGTTTAATGCCATCTGTAGTATAATGTTCAAGGTTAGGAGTATCAATGGGTATAAAGAGTTAAATAGGACAACCAGAAAACTGAATTAAATCTTCTTTGATTAACTGAGTTGATATAATAGGTTAAGTGGGACACTCGGAAAAGAGAATTACATTAGTTGCCCTCTATGCAGAGGAAACTCCAGGTGTGTGATACTTTCGATTTAGGTCAATGACAACTGTTTTCTTTATTCCAATTTTCACAACAGGAAATCATACAACTACAGAAAAGAAGAGCATCAAATGTATAATTATTATATTACCCATTATTCAATAATTAACAAGTAATAAAAATTATGTTATGCCGTAACTTTGTGTTATTTTAATTCAATGGCTCTTTTTTTTTTCTGCTTGAAAATAAAATACTTCTCTAATTTTTTTTCATTTTAAATGAAGAAAAAAGAGAGATGCATTAATAATAATAATAATAATAATAATAATAATAATAATAATAATAATAATAATAAAACATTTGCCATAATGCAGGCATAAGTAGAACTTCAACATTATTTTTTTTGTAAGAATAAACATACTTCTTGATGATGACTATAGCAAATATATAGTCATAGTTGATTATATATATAATTTTCTAATCCTGTCATTTATCTAAGATCCTTACATTATCATAGTTCTCGATCACTATCGAAATAATATTATTTGTTAACGTGTAACAAGTAATAAATATTTTACTAAAAGCGCGCAAACAGGAAAAGAATTTTAATTTGATTAGAAAATTTACTTGTGATTTGTATACACCAAAAACTAATTAAATAATACAATAAATAAATAAGAATCTAACATTGAAATATTGAGATAGATGAGTACCCTTGGAGGGTAATGGATGGCAATGCTGTAGCCAATGAAGTTCTAACTGAGGCTCGGTTCTTTTCCTATTCTTTTCCTATTTGGACGCTTTTAACAAAATATGAATTACTTGTCACACGTTAACAAATAACGTTATTTCGATAGTGATCGAGAACCATGGAAATGTAAGGATCTTAGATAAATGACAGGATTAGAAAATTATATATATAATCAACTATGACTATATATTTGCTATAGTCATCATCAAGAAGTATGTTTATTCTTACAAAGAAAAAAAATGTTGCAAGTTCTACTTATGCCTGTATTATGGTAAATGTTTTATTATTATAATTTCAGTTAATCGACCGTGAGATGCGGTGATTAATACCTTTGGAGGGTAATGGATGGCAGTGCTGTAGCCAATGAAGTTCTAACTGAGACTCGGCTATTGCTGTTACCCTCCTGCCATGATCAGAGCTTTAATAGCTCAATAACACCTTATCCCTACACTCTGTCCTCTACAGACAACGGGGTATATGAAAAGCATTCTTGCTTCTCCCCTTTAAGCCAGTCCTTATAAGGACAGAAATGGAACCCCCTTGTGATGACAAGGATAAGAATAGCTCCACTGTAGCTGCATGTCGTAAGAGGTGACTGAAATGGACGCAGAGTTTCGAGAGTTTCGCTCTCTCAGGTTTCTTCCAGAATTTTGCTCCAGGTGAGAGGGGAGGATTAGGCTTCGGGGGGGTTTGCCTAAGGGAGCATTTTGAGTCTCTGGGGAGGGCGTTTTCCGGCGTACCAGTGAGGGAGCTTGTCGGTGGATGCTTTTCCTGGAATGTGAGCGGTTCTCTTCAGTGGTGGACGAGCCCGTCACTGAGTGGAACCAACGCTGAGTTGGACGGTCTTTCAGCCACTCGTAGGGAGTTGTCCGGGGGATCGTCTTATTTTTTAGAGGTAGCTTTACTAATTAATCCCACTGTAGCCCATGCATGTCGTACGAGGCAATAAAATGGGTACTCAGTGAGGGTAATTGATGACAATGCTGTAGCCAATGAAGTTTTAACTGAGGCTCGGATATTGCTGTTACCCTCTTGCCATGATCAGAGCTTATAGCCCTATATTACCCCATCCGTACATTTTCTTCTACAGATAACGGGGAATATAAAAAGCATTTTTGCTTCACCCATCTAGCCAAAAAAAAAAAAAAGAAAGAAAGAAATGAAAATGGTAATAAGCATTTCTATATGAACATTTTTGTCAGGATCTTTTATGTGGATTCATTCAATACAAAAAAGGAAATAAAAATAATAAAAAGTTATCGATTTCAGCATCATGAAAGACAAATAGCTGCTACACTAGAACAATAACTTAACTGGCAAAAAAAATTAATAATAAATAATACCGTTATTTTTAGAGTTTCAGTGCGTGTAAATCGCTAAATTTTATCTTTTAAAAAACTGCATGAAAAGTTCTGTTCGTATCTTTTTTTTTATTTAAGTTGGATAGAATACAAAACATTTTGCACAAATGGAGAATGTCTTATTACTCTAGGAGAAAAACGGCTATAGGAGATTTATCAAAATGTTAAAAGTTATACAGGGATGGTAGAGTTTCCTTCTAAAAACGTTTTTTCATTCCATATAACATACAAATTAGCCTGAGAATATATTATGTTTAGAGAAATAATACACTTATCATGTGATTTCGCAGGATTCGCGGAATGGAGAATTTTTTTTCCCCAAGCTACTTCTCACCTCTAATAAGACGGTGCAATCATGTATGCAAAGAAAATACCTTTTCCATCTAAAGATTTATACAAAAACTGATTCAAGCTTATTTGTTTGTAGATCGGACATACTAAAATATAGAAAAGAGATGAAGTAATAATTAAAAGAAACTTAAAATGACTCAAAAGAACACTCATATCTGAAACAACAGGAAAACAAACACAATAATTAAAATGTATGAATATGTATGAAATTGTGAATTATATCCTCAGATAAAACTAATAATGGGAGGTGGCATAAAAGAGAGCTTAAGGTAGATATAAACCCAGTGTTTCTCAAACTTGGTCTGCAAACCTCTGGGAGTTCACCGAAATCCCTTTCGGGGAGGAAGTCCGCAGCTCAAAACTATTTTGGTAATAATGCTAAGATGTTATTTGAAAATATAGCTATTTTTCATTAAAAAAACATCTATTGGGTTTATTATTGCTATTTTTAAATGAATTAATAACTAATTATTTTAAAAAATTCTCAATTTTAATTTGCAATGTGGTAAAAGTTGATAGTATAATCCTCAGTAACTTTTAACAGTGTAAAGGGTTCTGAGCCCTAAAACATTGAGAATCGCTGCCTTAACCTATTAGAGAAGATATAACCAATTTGTTAAGTATAAGAGAAGGGATTTATTCAAAATTTAGCGTATTTAGTTGTAAGAATGTTAACTTTAAACATAGCCATAATCGTTTTAACATATCATTCTCGAAAAGAAAAAATCTAATGGCAAGAAGTTTAGGTAAAGAGCTAACCAAGGCATTGACCCAAGTCTTCCGATCCATCTATCGGAAAACCATTTAAAAATTCTCTAACAGTGCATGCGAATGACAAGATGAGAGATTGTAACTGTCAATAAGTCTTATTTTGGATATTATTTCGATATTTCGTTTTTGTCGATATTATCTCATTTTGAATATGAAAACAGAACTAGGAAAAAGGTTTGAAAAAAAAAGTGCGAATATAACTATCTTTTGAATGATAACTCTGTCATCAAGTTGTAAATAAGAGATAATATAGGATATATTGTAAAGTTCTGGTGGATTACAAATTATTTTTGATTATACATACCTAACGTTAATTTAAAAGTAATAAATAAAGGCATACTGTTTAGTAGGAACAAGTATTTTTGTTCCACATACTGATGTTTTCGAGCTACCAAAATCTTTCTTATTTCCTTTACGATTTAGAAATATAAATGCTGCTTCTCTTCATCTGTCAAAAAAGTTAAATGTAAGACAGAAATTTCATAAATCCTAGATTTCAGGTTACGTTTCAAGAAGTAGTTAACATGCTACGGAGGAAATTAAATCGATAAAATTAAAATTAAAGAGTAAAGTATCAGAGTATCAAGAACCAGAAGCTTTAAACTTTCATTTCGTTTTGCTTGTCAGGGCATGCTTTTTAACTGCTAGCAGGCAATATACGCATAGCGTTATCTTGAAAATACTTCAATAGCTTTAAATTACTTTCTGTAGAGCCTGGGAGTATTTGCCAACATAATTACAATTTATTACATTACTGATATATATATATATATATATATATGTATATATATATATATATATATATATATATGTATATATATATATAACCTATTATATATATATATATTTAATACAATACCAATTACAATATTATATATATATATATATATAATAAAATATCAATTACCTATTACAATATTATTATATCAATTACCTATTACATATTGCTATGCAATTTGTAATAGGTAATTGATTTATATATGTAATAGGTAATTGATTTATATTTAAATCAATATTGTCAGGTAATAGGTAATTGATTTATATTTAAATCAATATTGCAATGAAGTGAATTATCATTCACTATAATTCACTTCATCGCATATGATGAAGTGAATTACATATTGCTATGCAATATGCATGTAATTCACTTCATCAGCCTTATAAGGACTGGCTTAAAGGGGTGAAGCAAAATGATTTTCATCTTCCCCGTTATCTGCAGAGGACAGTGTAGGGATAAGGTGTTATTGAGCTATTAAAGCTCTGATCATGGCAGGAGGGTAACAGCATTAGCCGAGCCTCAATTAGAACTTCACTGGCTACAGCATTGCCATCCATTACCCTCCAAGGGTATTGGATTGAATGAATCAATCACCGACTATGTAAGTAAAGGTGAAATCTGAAAAATACGGACGATCTCTAGGCCACTCCATAGTGGGCGAAAGACCGTCCTAATCTCAGCGTTGGTTCCACTCAGTGACGGGCTCCCCGACCACTGAGCAGAACCGCTCAAATTCCGAGGAAAATAATTCACCGACAAAGCCCCTCAGCGGGCCGTGCCGGAGAACACCTTCCCCGGAGACTCAAATTGCTCCCTTAAGGCAAAAACCTTAAGAGAGCGAACTCAAAAACTCATCGCCCAAGGGGGTAACAGCAACAGCCGAACCTCAGTTAAACTTCATTGGTACAGCTTTGAGTTGCTATCCATCACCCCCAAGGGCATTAATGAATCAATCACCGCATCTCACGGTCGATGGATCCATCAATTCACTTCATCGGTATTACTTATAACTTCATCATAATGAAATATGATATAAAAAAACTTAAAGGTGTATGTAGTATATTTAAAATTATAAAGAAAAAGATTTTTTATTTGTAAATATATTTATAATTTTTCATTTAGAAATAAACTTCCAATATTTTATTATATAGAGTTATATCTATAACTATAAACTGAAAACTGAATCATATGCTTATTTCTGAAATTTATGACATATATAAGTTTTGGGAAAAGTATGAGACTACGTATCTCAGACACATCAAGCTCGTTCTCAAAATTTGTTATGGATTTTAAAATAGTATATTTTTAATATGATCCAAAGGGATACATTAGGAATAGTGGACATTTCTTACTATTGGACTAAATTCATGAAATCTGATCAAAAAAAATTATTAAAATTCCTTAAGATTAACAAATTATGTTGTCTTCATTCATGTAGTTAAAACTGCTACCCTTGTTGTAGGCATACATACTAATGAATAACAGTTTCGTATTTGGTATTTGGTTCTTGAAAGCAAGACTCATCAGGAATACTACAGATTTTCAATATTTCTTTGGTAGAAAGACTTAAAAAAAAAAACTTGGCAAATTACCTTACACACTGTCTGTGCGTGTAAGGTTCTTTACCAGAAAGCAAAATCCACGCGACTAGTTATGTCTTCATAACGACAAAGCTCTGCATAATGAAAATATTTTTGCACAACCACCTCCGTCCTAATTATCAACGTGTTCTGCATTGTTTATTGTTCGATAACCATATATTTTATACGTGTGTGTATGTGTGCGTGTGTGATTTAATGGGGATGTAACTGGACTAACCTTCCTAGCCAAGGATAACTTTAATTTTTTTTTTTTTACTCGATATATATACAATAATATTCGTAATTATTTATGTATATACGTGTCGGACAGCAAATATATAAATATGTGGAGGTTGCTTATTATAGAAATGTTCATAACATAGCAGACATTATGGAACACAACATAATTTTTATTAGTTTCGCTTGTGTTACGTTGTTCTATACTGGCATCAGTGAAATTCCAAAAGATGGGAAAGGTGGAGGCTCAGGAAACGACGATTTAGACAATATAATATTGGAAAGTAAGACTTTTCTTAAATATCTTTCTATTTAAGGTAGTTTGTTCTGATATTTTATTGCTATTAATCTTTAAGGAATTAGCAAATTGAATTTAATTTGGAATTTTATACCGGAAGAGATTGCAACCCAAGGCATAAACATTTAAAACTTAAAAGATGAGATATTTCACTACTACTAATAATAATAATAACAAGAAATAAATAAACAAACAAATAAGTTATAGAGAAATGAAAACGTTAAAATAATAAATACTTTATAATAGTTAATTTTTATCACGAACACAGATTTAAAATTAAAAAAAAAAGGATAAACTATACACAACCCCAGTTGCTACATCACTAATGAAGAGTAAATAGGCGTGAAAAGTACTTTAGCAAGAAAAAAAAAGTAACAATATTCTCTAAATTATGTAGAAAACGAACAAATTTGCATTTTTGTTCGTTTTCTACAAGATCAACCAACAATTCCTGGCTAGTTTTCAAAGAGAAGTGATGCAAACGATTCGAATCAAAACAAATAAACTGGAGCCCATATTTTCTTGGGTTTTACAATTTTTTTTTTTTTTTGAATAAAATTAACTAAATCATAAAACCACTAAAATTGTATAACTGTACATAATTAATGTTCAAGCATAATACAGTATTAGTTGTAAACGATTACGGTAATAAAAAAAAGTGTTAGGTTAGAAGCATGCAAAGTGTTTGCTGTTTCCCATGAAGTGCTTAACTAGTAACAGATAGCAAAATTTTCTAGAGTCACATACCATCAAGAACCAGAATCTAGAAGAGTCACTTACTCCCCCCAAAAAATTTTAGCTAGATGAGTGAAGCAAAAATGCTTTTCATATTTCCCGTTATTTGTAAAGAAAATGTGTAGGGTAATATAGGGCTATAAGCTCTGATCATAGCAGGAGAGTAACAGCAATAGCCGAGCCTCAGTTAAAACTTCATTGGATACAGCATTGCCATCCATTACCCTCCCTGGGTACCCATTTTAGTCGCTTCGTACGACATGAATGAGCTACAGTGGCGATTTTTAAGTAAAGCCCTGTTTAAAAATTAGAATGATTCCTAGACCTCTCCACAGTGGCCGAAAGATCGTCCAACTCAGCGTTGACCCACTGAGTGACAGGCTCATCCTACCATCTCATATTCCAGGGAAAGGCATACACCGACAATGCCCCACACGGGCCACGCCGGAAAACACCCTCCAAAATGCTCTTTCAGGGAAAACTCCTCGAAATCTAACCCCCCCCCCGCACCGGGATCAAAATTCCGGAAGAAATCTAAGAGAGCGAAACTCTTGAAACTCTGTGTCCATTTTGGTCGCCTCTTACGACATGCATAGGTTACAGCGGCGCTATTCTTATCATGGCGTTGAGTTGTTCAGTTGAGTAAGTGAACCACACGGGGTACACTTACTGAAGTGAGAATGATATAATATATATTTCATGAAATTTATCTCTTATTAAAAAAAATTTTCTTATTTTTATTTATTTTTTATTTGATTTGATAAGCTGGCTTTTTAAGTGTACAAAAATTACATAAATAAAATAAATGATAAATGAAATAATAAAAATAATAATAAAAGAATTCCTTATCCCTCCCAAAGCAATGATGTACAACACATTTACAACTTTTCGTGGCCGGCACATAAGTATTCCACCAGATGTCTTTCACTCATGATTGGCGAATGTATTATTTCCCAGTTATGTTTGTTTAAGAATTCAACAATGCAGTCTTCTTTTTTTTCTTTTCTTTTCTGAATCCTCCTTCATTGGAAAAATCCTACATAAATCTACCTGAGAAAAAGTTTTAAAAAATCAAGAAACAAAATAGCACCAATTTGCAATTGATGGAAGCCAATAATTTGAAGAATAATTATGATCAGGAATTAACTTACGAACAATCTAAGAGAAAATGCCAATGTAATTACGAGTTTCAGAGACAGTATGTTTGCAGAATGTCGGTTCAACCAACGACAGACTCATTCCTTTGTTATAGATTCCATCGAGCGGATAGCCACGGTATTATCGTATCTTTTTTTATTGTATTCTGATTCACAGGGCTAAATAAGGGGAATAAAAGAACAAGTGATTCTGTTGAAAATTGATTTTTATTAACATTGAAATATAATATAATATGTTTATTAATATTAATAAAATTTTGTAATATTGATGCATATTAAATATTTCACTTATACTTACTAGATTTCTCCCCCCCCCAGAAAAATATTCCTGTTTGTGTCCTATATATATATTAAACTACACAGAACGAGAATTTGAATACACAGTCCAATTCTTGAAAACTAAAACTACACCACCAGCTTGCAATATTTGTAGTCAGGTAGCGCTGCAGTCGTTAAAGCCTAATAATGAACTAACTGTACAGTATTACTCCGCTCATCTGAAATCGAACACAGGTTGATATTATTTCTATAATACGCACTATCTTTGCAGGTATTGGGATCTAGTTACTTTGAATATTTCTCAAGTGTTGAGTAGTAAACACTGTTGCGCTTTTTATTATTGGTTGACTGTTTAAGTGGGTTTTAAGTGAATGAATGACAACTAAGTTTTCGAACTAATTATACGCAAGCCTGTTTCATTAGCAGATGTACATCCGCGCCATTTGCGGGAAAAAATTATATATATATATATATTTTATTTTATTTTTTTTATTAAGCACTCCATATGTTATGTAATATAATATTTGTAGTATATTTACACCTGATTCGTTTGTTATCGTTACAGATATAACTCAAACAAACAGATGCTTCAAAGATTTAGGATGTTTTAACTCTGGTCCACCTTTTTACCATCCAGTTTATCGACCACTTAGTAGATTACCACAGGATATCAACGAAATCAATACTACTTTTTTACTGTTCACGAGAAATAATTTAGAAGTTTATGATATTATGAAAACGGAAGAACTAATTCGGATTAACGAGTCCCATTTTGACAGTACTTTGCCAGTGAAATTTATTATTCATGGATTTAGAGACACTTGGGAAGCTAAATTGCTAATTGTAAGTTAAAGTTCTGAATAACAAATATGATGAAACGCTTCTAAGTGATTTATTTTTTATTTTGAAAATGTATTTATTATCCAAAAGTTTACAGGCATTTTTTATTTATTTATTTTATTTCACTTCAGTTTGGTTCCGTTCGTAATAGCATTATTACGAACGGAGTATGTTATCTTCAAATAGATTTCGGTGGCACTGATTTTTTTTTCCCGATTCCGAAAGAGAAATCTCTTGATAACAATCTTAATGTTTTGAAAATAACAGAAGTCGCATGGGAACAGTTCGGTTAAAAGTATGACAAACATTTCGGCGATGGTGATAATTCACTGGATGGTCTGCGATCTCTTAGCAAGTACCGGTATCAACTAATGAAAGTTGAAGACCTATAGAATATTGGTATCGTGTTCAGGTGGCAATTCAGACCTATAAAAATTAAACTATTTCCTGTAGTGATGGTATTATAGAATCAGCATCTTGATCTTCTTCTTCATCATATCTTCATCTTCTTCTTCATCATCAGCATCTTCATCTTCTTCTTCATCGGTATTATAGCAGACGATCCTTAGGTAACGCCTCTCCAAAACATCCTCCACACTACAAATGGACTGAATCTCAGTAAGTATTACTTATTCCAGAAGAAGAAGTTGCTAAGCTTCTTCTTCTTCTTCATCTTCTTCATAATCATATTCATCATCTTCTTCTTCATCTTCTTCATAATCATATTCATCATCTTCTTCTTCATCACCTTCTTCATCATATCTTCATCTTCTTCAGCTTCTTGTCTTCATCTTCTTCAGCTTCTTGTCTTCATCTTCTTCATCATATCTTCATCTTCTTCATCATATCTTCATCTTATTATTATTATTATTATTATTATTATTATTATTATTATTATTATTATTATTATTCATCTCATTATTATTATTATTATTATTATTATTATTATTATTATTATTATTATTATTATTATTATTATTATTATTATTATTATTATTATTATTATTTATTGGAAAGTAGTATCAAATTATCATCTAAAGGGTTTCCTGGCTTTCTCTGAAATGACACACACTTAAAAATAAAAGTAAGGTTTGCAATTACATCTTTGTATGTTTTTGTGTTGTAATTTCTTTGTATTTTATTGATATATTTCTTTTATATATTATCGTGCAATGCATAATCTGAAATCCTTAGAGTTACGTGGTTCCCTTACTATTCTAGTCTAAAATGACGATTTCTTAGTTAGTAAGAATCGTTAAGTATTCAATACCTTAAAAGAAGTTTACAAAGCATTAACCAGTAGACTGCACTGCTAATCATAATCTGTGAAGAATTTTTTTCTATTTTTGATCAGTCGATTAAGTTGGTCTTTTATATTTGTAAGTGAACATGAACCAGTATTCTGTCTGCTACAGCTAAAGATGAGTTAATCAGTCTCGTATGGTGGGAGCGGGGTTATTCCCCCCGGAAACTGGGTTTTTTTTTTCATCTTAAAAGACAAGCCGTCTAAAAGAAAACAAGCAATTTTCAGACAGTAAATAAACATATCATAGCCAATAGCTGCTTCGACCGTAAATCCAAAAAAAAACAACCAATAGTCTGCCTTTAGACTGACATTGTTGGAAGAGTGCATTCTGATGAATGTCGACACTTGCTTAATAAAATAAACTATCGATGGATTTTTTTAATAATGACTATAGATGAGGCGCTGTCGTTATTTCAACAAACTAATCGCCATTTGGAGAAATCCTCTTAACCCTCTTTAAGCATACGAAATCCTATACTTAACTTTTCATATATTCTGTTAAAAAATACAACTCTCTGGCAGATAACATCCAAAATTTGTATTAGTGTTCTTTTAAGTCAGTCATAAATATTCTGAATATTCAGCGAATTCCCCAAACATGCGTTATTAATACATAATATTTCAAACACTTTCCTAGGATATTAAGAATGAATTACTGAAATACGAAGCCTACAACGTTATAATGGTAGACTGGAAACGAGGAGCAAGATGGCCTTACGATCAAGCTGTAGCAAATGCGAGAGTTGTTGGCGCTCAAATAAATCTTTTTATCCGGTTTCTCAATGCAAGTACAATTTATTGAGTGAGTCATACTCGAAAATTATTTATTTTTCTTTAAAGAATTACGAATATATAAAAAGGAATTGCAAACCGTAACTAATGAAATGAGAATATCAAATATTTTAAATTTCTGAATATTTATTCCTTTGTCCATTCCGTATTGTATTTATTTAAATCATCTCTTGCATTATAGGAGAAAATGGGAATTACTTCAGAAGAAATGCATTTAATTGGTATCAGCTTAGGAGGTCAAGTAGCAGGATATGGTGGAGAAAGGACACCACGGTTAGGAAGGATTTCTGGTAATAATATCTTATGCTTCCAAAGATATTAACATAATAACATATGCTTCCAGAAAATATTTTAATTCAATATTCTTTGGATACGCAAGATTCATCTTTTTTCTTGTCTGTTAATTTAACTCACTAAGGCGAGTTACATTTGTTGCTATCACGAGTGGGCTAAAGATTAGATTACTTTAAAATCTCGATTTATTGCGAGTCATTAAATCCTGTAGATTTACTTCTAAACTACATAAAAAGAAATTTAAATTATGAATCCTTTTATGGCTGTTTTTATAAATCTTTCGGTATTTATTTAAGCTTAGTCATTTATGTATATTACTGTATATTACTTGTAATTAATTTACGTTTGTTCGACATAAATGAAATTCGTTTGAATAAACATGCTATAACTTGTTATAAATATAGTCAAAGAAATTAAAAGATGGTTTATTTCTAACGCCTGTGCAGCTCAGTGGAAGTGGCACTTGCATCCTCTGCGCTAAGCTCCCCGAAGATAGACTTCAGTTCAAGTCTAGTCGTCAACTGCAGGAACTTTTTCTAAGCCTTTTATTGAAAATGGTTTCCGAGTTAATCGATCTCTGAAACGGGCAAGTGGGTTTTTGATCCTGGAAACTCGGGTTTTCTGTATAATCAGTGGCAGCCCATAATTAGGGATAGTCATGGGCCAGCTATCTCTTATTGGCTACCAGTGGAGATTGAACTACCCACTCAGTCTCCAAACGCTAGTTACGGTTTAAAGGCCTTGCCTACTCCCTAGAAGAATAAGCTAATGCCTTTTATTCCCTAGGGAATAAAAGGCATTAGCTTATTATTATTATTATTATTATTATTATTATTATTATTATTATTATTATTTACTATTATTATTATTTATCAATAATTTATTATTTACAATATCTTTATTATTTCTATGTTATGGTATCGTATATTAACCAGAAAATTTATTAATTAGTTATTTAACAAATTGGTTTGAACAGTCATGGTCATCTAATTACAAGTGCAATACATTTTTTTTTCATAATAGTTGAATAATTACCTTTATATCATGTTCTCCACTCCGTAAATGGGATAGTAAATAGGCTTTAGAAAAGCTTATTTTTATTGCTTTTGTTTATTTTTATTTTCAGAATTTTTAAATTTGAAATTAGAAGAATTTATGACTTAAAAACAAATACTGATTTAAGGATATTCAAAGAATATTCGAATGCAAAGGTAAAGACTCGTTAAATCATTGCTTTTATAATCCAACTATAGAATAGATAGCATTATTCGTCTACACAGCACAGGGTGCCATGCTGTGTAGACGAAAACATACATATGCAAGAGTCATCTGGTCTGCAATAAGCAGGTGGTGTCACACTGGCTGATTAAAATAATTTAGTTAGCCGATCTCATATGTTAGTGATGTTGTTTTCTTCCAGAAAATCAGGTTTTTCGTCTCTCAAAATAGACAAATCGGCCTATGGACACACATATAGATGCACAGAGATTCGCCCTAATTACTGGACTCAATCCATCTCGGAGGGACCGGAAGTGGATCGACTGGAGAAATGGCTTAAAGAGTTCTTGCTTTGCGAACCAAACCATTAAGGATCTCTCTCTCTTTCTCTCTCTCTCTCTCTCTCTCTCTCTCTCTCTCTCTCTCTCTCTCTCTCTCTCTCTCTCGCTCTCAGAATATTCTTCTAGACAGCCTGCTAAAATTTATGTTTTGAGTTCCATAGGAAGTAGGGGATCTTCAGGAATGGAGGCAGCCCTGTGTCTATGTATAGTTCTGGTAACACCTCCGATTTTGGTGCAAAACGGTATCCGCTATAAAAAGGATCAATATCGATAGGATGATCCTTTTTTGTTTCAGCTGATACACATCTTTTCTTTGCAAATATGAAATTTCGTCGAATAACACAACTCTGTTTGGTGAATATATTTTCTTGCAAAAATCCTACATCTTTCTAGTCTTTTTTGAAATGGGTAAAATAGTTTGTTATATAATTAATGTTATGCTAAAATGTTTGATATTATTTTATCAAATTAAATTGAATGGGTGAATGCTATTTTCAGCTCTGGATCCAGCAGGTCCGTATTTCCAAAATGTTCCGAAGGAAGTTAGACTTGATCCAAGCGATGCACAGTTTGTAGACGTCATTCACTCAAACACTGGACGCACGTTACTTGAAGGTACGAAATCATTATTTAATCATAATTTTTAATTTTAAACATATTACTTGAAGTTAGACGTTTTAAAAGAAAACTTATAAAAAAGGTTTTATGAGTTCGATTCTAGTCACTGGATAGAGAAGCTGTTTTTGAGCCATTTTCCCTGTTAGTCGATTCTTGATCCAAGCAAATAAGGTTTCTTCCTACCTAAAACTCGGCATTTTCCCTCCACAACTCAGAAATAATCGACTTTTAAACCGCACTCTTTCAGACAATAACATACTAATTCGGGATGAGGAGAACTCGATGGCGACAGTTGTCTGCCGTATTGTCTTCCCATTCTTAAAATCGTCCTTATCTATGAACTCAACTTTTTGGCGATAAAGGACATATACCATGTGTATGTCCTTTATCGCCAAAATAAATGACATCAGAGCGTATGTTAGTGATTTATTTTTATTTTAATTTCCGAATTATTTCTGATTTCACCACAATGTCTGTTGATTAGCCAGTTTAAAATCAATAAACATTGCCATAGTCGGTTCAGTAGTAATTCAAAACTAATCCGAACCAAATCACACTTCTATTGGACTTGACGACCGTGTATATGCTGCTTTATCAGCTTTTCACATTCACATCTGTTTCGAACCAAAAGTCTGACGTTGATTTGATGTTTTCTATTTATCGCATCATTACACTACAATACACCAGAGATGCTGTTGCCATGCCGGATAATCCCCCTTCCCCTACTATGTAGCTGTCACTGTTACTGTCAGTTCGGAGTCACTCAGATCACGACACACACACACACACACACACACACACACACACACACACACACACATGCATGTATTCATGAATAAATACTGTATGTAAAACAGTATTTGCATTCAAACTGGGACTTATATCTGGTGCATGACAAATATCGTTCATTTTGTGCTACATCATTCATCATGGAGCTATCTGGTGGTTTGGCCGCTGTATATGAGGTTGAAAAGAGGGGAAAATGCAAATGAGATCCTCAAGTTCTCATTTTTTTCCTTTCGCCAGAGTAATAGAAACTATTTTAGTACTATTTTCCCGTAAGTTATCATTTTTGAAGCCATCTCTGTGGAATGATTTTGTTTTCAGTGTTTCATAAAACTGTAACGGGATTCACAGAGATATTTTCACACTTAATGCACTAATCATTATCAACGTTTTCTATATAGTTCAAAGATTTTTTCCTTGTTACAAGGGAAAGTCTGCAGAAGTTATTGACACAATACATGTTCTCTCTCTCTCTCTCTCTCTCTCTCTCTCTCTCTCTCTCTCTCTCTCTCTCTCTCTCTCTCTCTCTCTCTCTCTCTCTCTTTTTCACTCGCTCTATCTTTAGATGCTACTAGATTATATCTTTATTATTTTATTACATTTTATTACTTTATAACATCACTAATTATTATGCAACATATTATATAACGAGATAGAAATAACATACAATATTAATTGATCTATCACTGCTTATTACACAATGTTCTATAGAGATCACTGACTGTGCATTAAGCTGGATCCGATAGTCTCATACAAGATTTTCTAACTCTCGTATGACATGCGAACTAGTCAGAGAAAACATGTGACCAAATTTAATCACCTCGTGAGATCGTTTTGTGTAATATAAATAACTAGTCACTCTACTTTTACATATACTGTATTTAATGTACTGGTTCTATATTTCGTTATACGATAGGATTGGGAACCTCAGAAGCAGTTGG
Source organism: Typopeltis vanoorti (assembly GCF_054136105.1). Taxonomy (NCBI): domain Eukaryota; kingdom Metazoa; phylum Arthropoda; class Arachnida; order Uropygi; family Thelyphonidae; genus Typopeltis; species Typopeltis vanoorti. The sequence continues at coordinate 106,806,522 of NC_143557.1, forward strand.
TACTGTGGATTTTTATCCCAATGGAGGAAATTACCAACCAGGATGTGAGGACGTTGGTCAAATATATAATACAACAGATGGTATGTATATTAAATGATGCATTTTAATGAAGAAAATGTTATTATAATAACACTGAAAACGATAGTTCGTCGACTAGAAATTTTGTAAATATAAAATTTATTTGCTTTCATTCATTATTTATTTAATAGTGTGGGGATGTTCATAGTCACTTTTGCTAACTATCTGTCCTATTTTGAACTATAAATAACCCGGACACCAATCACTTATACTAATATAGACCATAAAAAAATCCCTCGTCACATAAAATTTTCAATAAGCGTCTGTGTGATAAACATGTGACAACAACAAACCACTCAACTATAGAAACTCATTCGTTGTAATAAATAGTTGCTTTAAAAGAAGCAGTACTTTTTAATGATTATATTTTGAATCCGTTCAAAATGTTGTGGAACTCTAAAGTTTGGTTTCACATTGGCGCAGCCATAAAGGAAAAAGGCATAAAGAAATAAAAGGAACCGAGACATGAAGGATAAAGGAATAAAAGGAACAGAGACATAAAGGAATCCTTCAGTGGCGCACCCAGGGAGGGGACCAAGGGGTTCTGCCCCCCCCCCCAAGAAAAAGAAAAAAAAAAAACACTAGAAAATTTTCCCAAAATCTTTTCTTAATTAATGTTTTTTATTTATATCGTGTCGTGTCTTCTATTTCTATATTACTTATGAATTAGCGGTCACATAATGTGGGAATACCCTATAGATCTCGGGAATCCCGGCCACTGTTGAACGCGAGGCAAACGAAGTAGTGCTCCGTCGGATCGAGCGCTACTTCGTTTGCCGAGCTGGGCCAAAGGAGATCATGGGTATCATGTACTGGCAATCACTGCAGATGCTCAGTCATAGGTCGTATGCAATGCGCAGTGTGTATTCTCAAATCGTATACTTAACTCCCCCGCCCCTCACCAAGATTAAATCTTGAGTACTCGGTCCACCCAAAGATTAAATCCTGAGTGTGCCACTGGAATCCTTAATATCATCAACATAAACAGAATAAACAGCAATGACCCAAAGACAGAACCCTGTAGAAGTTTACTGGCGACTCTTGTTCTTCAGAGACGTAATTCCTCAATACACAACAGTTTCGTGTCTACTAGAGAACCGGTTTTCTATCCATTCAACTAAACCGATATTCAAATTCATTTGCCATAAAGTATACGTCAATTTACCGTGTGGTAGTATAAGAAATATTTCTACAAAATCCAATTCTTTCACAGCACGTGGCTATATTTGATCATGTCCTTATTCATATCAAAATTACAAAAAAACTTAAATATTTTCGTCTCGTCTACTTTCAAGTGACTAAATATCAGATCTCGTAATATCCTTAATCCACGAGTTCCCTCCATCACAAACATTATGAAACAGTGATCTCTTAAAAAATTAGAAATTCTCTTTCCTTCCTCCCAAGCTGTATTTATCCTTCCTGTATTTATAAATATGAATATTTTATATTTATATTTTCTTTTTTGAGAATCCATTTTCTATTTAGATACATTGCTTGGAAAGAAGTCAACGGGCACCCCCATGGACAAGGTGCGTTATGCATTGTAACGAGTCACGTTTTTGTAGCGGGTATAAATTTGAGGATTAAATTTGATCACAAAAGAAAGGAATAAATTATGAAAGAATTAAACCAAGAACCAGTAATATAGTAATAGAAAAAATTAAAAAATATAAACATAAATAGATGGAACACGTTCAAAGAATGAAAACAGAAAGATTACCAAAACAAGCCTTAAAGTACAAGCCATTAGGAAAAAGAAAACCAGGACGTCCTCTTAAACGATTCAACGATGACTTCTAAGGCCGGAACAGGCCATGCTAGGCCTAAATCCTTGATACGCATGATGATAATGATGATGATGATGATGATGATAAATTAGAGGAATATGATGTTCACAAGTCAGTGCAACTGTGTCCGGGTGAAATGATTGCAAGAAGGGAACCGGCAGAGCTTGAAACAGGCAATGTGATAGGTTGGAGGCCTACCTGATTGGCAATTGTTGACAAATTGAGCCATCCCAAGTCAACAATCAGTGATACCATACTAAGATGGTAGCACACGGAGTCAACTGCAAGTACTGCCCTCAGTGGACAACCCACCACTCTCGCGAAACGTGACCGTAGGAGCCTACGAACGATAATATGTAAAAACAGACACGTTGAATGGGAGTTGTGGGTATCGATAGAAACACGAAGATGCAGAAGAACATTCAGAAGGCATGCTCACAACATCGGTTTCCACGGTAGGACCGCAATATACAAGCCCCACATTACCCGAACTGACAGACAGCGTCGTATTCAGTGGTTCAAAGAGCGTGTACAGTGGGACGTGGAAGCTTCGAAAACTGTGTTATGGAGCGATGAATCACGTTACACCATCTACCGAGCAGATGAACGGCTATGGGTGTGGTAGATGCCCGGTGAACGTCTCTTACCAGAGTGCATAACTCCCTATGAAATTCGGAGCTGGCGGTGGGATGGTATGGTCCAGTTTTTCCTAGTTTGGCCTCGGAAATGCCACAAAGTAGGAAGCGTAATGTTTCCTACTTTGTGGCATTTCTACGGAACTGACCATTGCTTTTTTCACCAAGACAATGCACTGTTTCATAAGGGTACTGCTGTAACCTCGTTATTTGGACATGAACGTCACCACACTGGCCTTCATAGTTGCCTGATCTCAACCCTTGTGAACATCTTTAGGAACTTATTCCTCATATTTCTTGCATTGGTGTATTAGCAGAAGATAGGTATTTTAGACTTCACACAAATTTTTCATTGTTTGCCATCAATATCCCCTGCGAAGATCTCTTCAACCATCCCCATTTCCTTCCATCCTAATAACTCTCGTCGTGTCCTTGATCTGATACCCGTACATTCCCATTAAATAATATTCTTTTAATATATATATATATTGTGATTATTTATTTTAACTCGGTAGAAAATATTATAAATTATTTTAAATGACTGATACCGAGAGATAAAGAGATGACATGGTTTATTTAAAAAGATACTACTAGTTTACTAGTTTCGTTGAATGGACCAACTTCTTCAGGTATCACAATCAAAGAAATATACAAAAAATAACAGAGACTTAAAAATTGCATTAACAGTACTAGTCCAAAAAAACAGTAGTACATTTTGAAAACAGTAATGCGAGCTTGAGTTCCAAATAAAAGTTGACTACGTGCTGTATATAATATTCTTCAAAGCTTGATTTGCTTCCTCAGCTTAAGAAAAGGCTGGTTATATTCCACTAATTCGAGCTCTACCCAAAGGGCCTATGAAATGTGTAAATACTTTCTGAAAATGAAAACTGTGCCGAACAAAGCGGCCTTTTGCAGCTGCCCAATTTTAAATTTAATTTAACTTGAGTGCTTCTAGATGTTCTTTCAATGTTTTAGAGATGGCGCCTAAAGCACCTACTATTATTGTTAAACAATCAGCCCTGGTTTCAAGATTAGTGTATGAATGGTTTTTTGTTGGCTTATTTTTGTTGAAGTTTCCTTTTCATTGAAAAACAGGCTACTGCGATGTATTAGAGCATTAGCAGTTAACAACCATATAGGTCAAAATCGAGCGAAATGCTTTATTAAGTACTCCTTTTAATTATTTTGTTTCGAAAAACTTACCGCCGTCTTTCATCGTCGGGTGTAAATAACATCATACCAAAACCGAAAAATACGAAACTAAATGCCAAATATACTAGCTCTAACCAACAGACTTTTTGGTTAAAATCTTCGTTTGGACAGAGATGTTTATGAACGTCTTTAAGCAGTAGATGCTTTTCATCTTCGGAGGTGAAACCCCGCCTTAGTTACTGGAGGCCTCGAGTGATCTGACGAAGTTCGATACTTAGTCACTGGAGCTAGTTTTCCAGATGATCTAGCTCTTAGCCCACTCTCGGTACTAATACGAATCTGTTATAGATTTACAACCTTTAGTGAGTGAAATTCATAAAAATTAAAAAATACATCAACGCTTTGCTTATATAAATAGACTTATGTTTAATAAGTTTTGTACATTTTTTTTATACTTTCTCCTGATAATGACAGGCAGAATAGTCGAAATCTATTTAAACAGAGTAAGTAATTATCCACGTATTATAATGATTTTTACGTGTGCTTTTCCTCTAGTTCAAAAACAAACCAGACTAAAAGTATACAATACATTAGCCCTGCCAGTCTTAATGTATGGAAGCGAAATCTGGACAATAAAACAAAAAGACAAACAAAGATTAATAACAGCTGAAATAAAGTTTATGAGAAAAACTGCAAAGTATACCCTATTTGATCACAAAAGAAACGAAGATATTATGAAAGAATTAAACCAAGAACCAGTAATAGAAAAAATTTAAAAATATAAACATAAATGGATGGAACACGTTCAAAGAATGAAAACAGAAAGATTACCAAAACAAGCCTTAAAGTACAAGTCATTAGGAAAAAGAAAACCAGGACGTCCTCTTAAACGATTCAACGATGACTTCTAAGGCCGGAACAGGCCATGCTAGGCCTAAATCCTTGATACGCATGATGATGATGATGATGCTTTTCCTCTGTTTGTGTTTTTTTCATTATCATTTGATCCTTTTACTTGCCAAATATATCGAAATTACAATAATAATTCCTCTACAGATTTATGAAACTCAGTGAATTTGATATGTAGAATGACTGTTAAAATTTGACAAGTTTTTAGTTGGACCATTTAATGAAAAAAAATAAAAATAAATAAATAAAAATAGACATTATACAACTGAGTCTACCAATCGTTTTACCGTGCATAACAAAAACGATTCCAGCTTTAATTGTTGTTATAATAAATGGCTTTAGTCTGCAAAAATGCCATTGTGAAACACATATATTTTTTACTTGGTTTTCAATTATGATATATGTGTGAGATAACTTATGACATTAAATTTAATTGTATTTTTTTAACATAGGACTGCATAAATGGATTCACTGCAATCACAACCGGGCAGTTGAGTTTTTTACTTCCTCCATTAATTCCAACTGCGAATTCATAGGACTGGCTTGCGATAACTGGAACACTTTTGTAGAAGGTCGTTGCGGTGGATGTTACCAATCACGATGCCACAAAATGGGATATCATGCAGACAAAGAGTGGGAAAATGTCATAAAAACGAATTTCAGTAAAAAGTACTATCTACGAACAGGAAGTAGTCCACCTTTTTGTCTTGATCCCTAGTATCATCCGTACAAAATTCATTGCCGCTCATGTAAAATATATTATTTATTTTTAAAGAATGCTAAAATTAAAAGGTCTTTAAATTTGAAAAATAAAATCTATTTAAATAATTTATTGTTTTATTTTTATTTTTAATCTAATAAGAAAAGTGTAGTATGGCTTCAAATCCAACTATGAAGTGCTTGAGATTCCAAAAAAAATAAATAAAAATAGCGAATGTAAATGCCTGCCTGGTTGGCCGAGTGATTAGCGTATCCGCTCTCCAGCCAAAAGGCTGCGGGCTCGAATCCCACCGTAGGCATGGATATTTGTGATTGTCTGTGAAAATACTAGTTGTGGTGGCCAGCGGAAGATGGCGTTGATGTGGAAGATGAATGTAGTTGGTGGCACGGTGAAGACGGGGAGCTGTAGAGCAGGTTCCCTCCTTCGATGAGTCTTTGGACTCCCTGGAGTGTTACATAATAATAATAAAACTTGCTTATAGAATACTGAAACAACAAAGAAATGAAAAACAGAAAGAACTCTTGCTATGGATGGTCCAGACAGACAAGACTCAGTCGTCATCGGAATTGCGCATCATTTTTGCTTCTTTTTTGAAAGAGGGACAGAGGGACGATGTTCCATAATTTTTAATATAGCGAAATGATGAATTCATATAATAATTTAAAATAATTCCACACTAAATTAAATGCGTATAAGAATAATAAATTAAGTCATACAATATATATGAACTAGTTATTTTGAAATAACTAGTTCATATATATTGTTATATATGAATTTTTAGCTTTCTACTCGGCAAACACTAAATAGTAGCCTTTCTTCTTCTTAATTAAACCAATATCAAAATTTGTGCTTTTATTCCCTTAAAGGCAAAAAATACCATTGATAGTGGTGGGAGATAGATGGCGTTGAGTGTTGATGGTAGTAGTGTTGTCGTAATATGTAGTAATTGGAGGAGTAAGTACAGGAGACAGTTGGTTGTTGTGTAGTAGTATGCACTCCCACGATGAGTGGTCCTTAGAGGCGTCACGTAATAATAGTAGTGATGGTTGCATATGTCAACCCCCCCCGACTTTATTTGAGTCCAATTGGAGAGATTTGCGAGCTGAAGCTCTCAAACTTCTGCAAAATTTTACCCTGGTCTCAGATTATTTACAGGTAACTTGAATATAATAAGTTGCCTGCCTACTTTTAAACACAAATATTGTTTTATAGTAAATTTTAAAACTGGATAACGTCAGATTTTTTTTCTTTCCATCTTTACTTCCGCACCGCTTACTTTCTCACGCCTTCTATTTGTTATAATTACATAATTGGAAGGACTGCTTTAGCATACATAACATAAGATAGATACACAAAAGTGTGGTAAGAATTGTCAAAAAATAAAGAGCACTTGATTTAGAAGAAAAATTAGATATTGTATATAGAATATAAAAAAAAAGTTCTTTTTTTAAGAAACTTTACTAAAATTCTTTAATTTTTTATATTTTAGACGTATTCTTAAGTTTAAAAATACACGTTTTATTTTTATTCATGCTACTTTTATGATATAACTACACTGAATATTGTAGACGTTTAAATCCATTCATATCTTCAGAATAAATCAATGCAAGTACAAATCAACGGTACTACATCCCCCCTAGCGCCACATCTTTGCTGGAGTGCCGCAGGGATCTCTACTGGCTCCATTGCTGTTCTCTATATACATGTCAGACATCCCGCACAATCCGATGACTTCCATTTTGGCCCTGTATGCGGACGATACGGAAATACTAACCAGATCTCTCAGACCCCATTTACCAGAAAGCTTCAAGAAAACATTCTAAAGCTGGAGGGTTGGTTCTCTAAGTGGAGATTGGAAGTCAACCCCCAGAAAAGCTCAGCCGTTCTTTTCTCAAAAAGGCCAATGTCTCCTGTAGGAGATGTGTTACTATTGAATACTAAAATTCCCTGGCAGACAGAAACAAATTACCTGGGTGTAATTCTCGACAAAAAGCTATCTTTCAACCAACACATCAAATCTGCGTGCACAAAGGCATCTAAAGCCATAGCTCAGATCTATCCACTAATTAATAGAAATAGCAAACTCAGCAACAGAATCAAATTGCAACTATACCAAATGACGATTCGTCCTATAATCACCTATGCCTCTCTGGCCTAGAGCCACGCCTCTAATGCTAAGCTAACATTATCAAAATACAGCGAGTGCAGAACAAGTGCTTGAGAATGATTCTGAACGCTCCGTGGTATGTTAGAAACAATCAACTCCACAGAGACACAAATATTCCCTATATTTTCTCTTTTCTACAATCCTTAGCATCCAAGTTTTTCCTAAAGACGTCCACACATCCCAACGATTTGGTACAGAAAGCTACAGCATACGATCCAACGGACATATTCAAATATAGAAGACCAAAAGCTATATTAGCATCCCATAGCGATGCATAATCTCCATGCCCATTCAGGGAGAGCAAACTGCTCATAAATTTTACCCTCACTGTAACCACAACAGATAGCGGGTAATATGAAAAGCATCTTGCTTCACCCCTAAAGACATAATTGTCAATTGTAGAGGTTTAAAATATTCTCTGAGAGTATTTTATTACGATGTTTTTCGAACATAGCAATCTGGGGAAATATTGAAATTCTGGGACATTTTGGTGGTTTATAGCAGAGGTGGGAAAGTTCTTCGGTAAAAAGAGCCGCATATAATACATTTTTCAATTCAAGAGCCGCAGAAAATATTATTTTAAAATTGTATTTATAAATAATACAAAATACAACTATATAGTAGTCCTATTCACCAAAGAAGAACATGTTCAATCTCTACTCGTTGACGGCTTTAATTGATTCTTCATTTGAGCAGTTAATAGTTTAAAATGTGGCTGGTAAAATGTCAAAGTTGTTCTAAGAAACTCAGTGAGGACAGCACGATGTTTTCACTTGATAAATTTTATTACAGAGAAGAGAGATTCACAGCAGTAAGTTGTCCCAAAAACAGAGAGTAATCGGAAGTCAGTTTTCTGAAGATTGGTATACTTTGCTTCTGGGATTTGTTTCCAAAAGCCAGTTATGATAAGCTTTTATGTACTAAATTCAAACCCGCATCTTCCTGAAGCTCAATACGCTCTGTCTGTATTGAAGCAACCACCGGGGTAAAAGGTGTAACAACAGGACATCCATCGTTGATGACATCAATCACAAAAGGATTCACAAGAAATTTCAAACATGGCTTTAACTTTTTTTAGTTTCTCAAACCTATTCTCAAAATCATTATAAAGTGTTTCTAAGTTTCTTTCGTATTGTTTCAGTTTACTAAAACAATGCTTAAACAATCCTTCGCATTGTTTCAGTTAAAATCGTCCTCTCATTTCATTGGTTAAACACTCTCATTTCTTGTTCGTATTTCCGTTTTATGCACTGCTGTTGCTCAGTCATTTTAAACAAGGGTTTTCTAACTTTCACTAAAATCAATCTTAATTATTTATTATTCATAAAAGTACTTATTATTATTATTATTATCATCATAATCATCATTACGGGCGACGCCAAGGAGTTCATAGACTCATCGCGGGAGGCCCTAAACATCATGTCCACACAACTATTCGACATTCTCACAGTATCTATCGTACCTTGCATTGAACTCATTCACTGTCATAGCACACCTGCAACAGACTCTGGCAGCTTTTTCCACTCATTCACCACTGTAAAAGTAAAAATCTAGCTCTAAAACCTTAGTAACCACACTCTTGCCCAGCTTCCATAAATGACCTCTAGTCCTTCCACTACCTGTCCTGTTCTCAAAAATATCTTCTGCATTAATCCTATAGAAACCCTTCAGCAAATAGAATGTCTCAATCATATCTCCCATTTTCCGCCTATCAACCAATTTTTGCAACCCACAAATCTTCAATCTGTTCTCATAAGGTTCATCTCATAGACCTGCTATCATCGGAAACACTCGCCTCTGGATCCTCTCAACCTCCTCCCCGTCAAGAAGAAACCTAGGTGACCAAATCTGGGCACAATAGTCGAGTGGGGTCTTATCAAGGCTCGATACAGAGGAACAATAACTTGCTTGTCTCTACTCGTCAAAGTATTCTTCAACATCCAAGTGATTTGATCAGCTGATTTAGCCACTTTTTCGATGTGCCCCCAAACTTCAACTTCCTATCCACCAACACTCCCAAGTCCCTGGTCTCATCAATCTCTTGGAGTACAGTTCCACCAATGTGATATACTGCTGCTATACCCTTACATTTTGCCACATTAAATTGACATCCATTCTCCTTATCCCAAACCTCCAATCTATTCAAATGATCCTGCAAAAATTTTAACATCTTCTGCATTCACTATTGCCCTACCCAACTTTGCATCATCAGCAAACAAATGAACCTTTCCTCTCATATCCTTCCCTATATCGTTAATGAACAAATTAAACAGCAGTGGTCCAAGAACAGATCCTTGTGGCACACCACTACTCACAGGCCGTCTTTTGGACTCTACTCCTGAGTAAACTACTCTCTGATATCACTCCATCAACCACCCTCTTATCCATCTCACCAACCCTATATCCATTCCCATCTGCTGCAGTTTACTGATAAGAGTTCCATGTGGTATCCTGTCAAAGGCCTTAGCAAGGTCCAGTAGTATCACTGTAAACCCATTACCCTTATCCGGTTCAGCCGGCAGCACTGTGTTATAAAACTGAGCAAGTTACTGAGGCATGATCTACCCTTCACAAAACCATGCTGTTCCCCATACAGTATCTCATTTTCATCAATCCATTCCTGTATTTTTCCCTTGACTACTTTCTCCAAGACCTTGACAGCGACTCCTGATATGCTGATCGGTCGGTAATTCGGAACAGTAGTCTTGGATCCTCCTTTATGCAGTGGAATTATTTCCCCTCTTTCCACCCCTTCGGGACTAAACCAGACCTGAGACTCAGATTAAACAATATGGTCAAGGGAACTGACAATTCTTTAATCGCTTCAAGTAAGACTCTTGCTGGTATACCATCCAATCACACAGATGTATTCACATTAAGGTTCTGTATTAGACTATTCACCTCCACTTCATTCACCATAATTCCCATATAAACTAATGGTTCCTTCATTCCTTCAATGTCACTACCTGGATGATATACTCTTGCAAAGTGCTCACACAGTAATTCCACTATATCGACTGATTCAGCGATTTCCCTACCATTGGCATTCCTTAAAAGCATTCTGCCGTTTACAGTTTTTCTTTTACTTGTAGCATATTGAAAGAACTGTTTGGGATTCTCTTTAGCTTGTTGCATGGCTAATTTCCTTTCATAATCCGTTTTTGCCTTTCTCACCACACTCGTTACCCTTCTGGCCTGCGCTTTATACCATTCGTGTGCCTGCAGGTCACCTTTTTCCTTAAATTCCGTCCACAGTTCTTTCTTTTTTTGCAACTCAAGTTTAATGGTGTTATTCATCCATATAACCCCTACTTGATTTACTATTCGGACTCTAGGTATACATTCAGCCGTAACCTCCTGCAAATGCTCCTTGACCACTTCCCATGCACTATCAACATCCAGCCCTTGCAGTATTACATGCCATGGCACTGAACCAAGCAATCTCGTAAGCTTGTCATACTTACCAGCACGATAATTCCACATGTAACTGTCTTAATCGAAATTTTCACACAAGTAGCCTTATCTACACTAAAATTCACTAGTTATGTTCCGCTACCACCACAAGCGCGTAACTTGTGTGTACTGCATGAAGAGTGATGACGCAGAGCCCAGGCAACAGAGGCAGTGGTAATGCAGTGATCATAGTATCACTTTTGGAACTAATTTTGGCGAGAACGACACATGCCATAAAATGTCGAAACACTTTTTACCAACCAAATACGATAATAAAATCTACATTATCAACCCTTTTGGCCGGTACCATTTAAAAACTAAAAATGTAAAGTTTCAAAATGTACGTTTTTTACTTATCATTAAAGCATTTACGAAATAAAATATTCTAATATTAGTACACACTTATTAGAATATTTTATATTACTATAGATTATTAATATAAAAGTTTAGAAAAAATGGCAATGAAAATCAATATTGTCTCGGGAGCCGCATGCGGTTCGCAAGACACAGTTTGCCCACCCCTGGTTTATAGGGATAGAATCAATATTCTGTCCCTATTAAAAGTTTGGACTGTAGCAAAATAATTCGTGAGCCTGTGTAGTTTAGTTTGGATTGAAGGAGCGCTTTCGTCAGAAAAACAGACTAAACTAGAATCACGTATTATTATTATTATTATTTTGGGAGTGGACCAAGTTCTTAATTCTTTATCCCTTCATCTGATTGAAGAAAAAATGTGAATATAAAAGAAAGTTATATTGTTTAAGAAATATAACTTTCATTTAGCTCAATAATATGGTGTGTTATTGAGCTAAAAGTTCTAGCCAAGGCTGGGTAACGGCAATAGCCGGGCCTCAGTTAAATCTTCATTGGCTACAGCATTGCCAACCGTTACCCTGGATTATCATTATCTATCTCATATTCTGTCATTTTCCATTATAATCAAACATTATACTTATAATACTTATGGTGTTTTATACATAACATAAATAAATTAAATTAAAACATAATTTTATTTCTCTGCAAATATTATTGATAGATTTTGTATTTTCTTTTATTATATATCAAACAATACATTTCTTTATTAACATCTGCATAAAATTCTCGAACGACACTGAAACTTAACATGAACAACCTGGTATACAAAAAGGAAAACTGTCTCTTGTATTAATGTACAATTTAATCGTTCCTGGAGAAAACAATTCTTTATAAATTATCGAATAGTATCCCATTATGGCTACCTGACTATTGTTAGAAGTACATTTTTGTGTAAGAAATTCGTCCACGTCGTCACACTTCACAGCCATGAAGTTGCAATCCGTATTTATTAACGACTCTAGAAATAGATCGATAGAACGACTATGGCTACATGTAAAATTTAAGATAGCTGAAATACAAATAACATGTATATTTTAGAAATTTTTGTATTAAAAAAATGTGCCATTTTGACACAGATAATTAATAAAAATAAATTTTAGAAATAAAAGGAAAAAGAAAATTACGTATAACTTTCAAATATCAACTATAATAATAATAAAGTCGATATTTTTGGTATTCTCTGCCATTTATCTCCACAAACATTCTCTGTTTTTTGAATCCCACCAATCAATTCAATGAATTTCAATGGATTGTCTGCTCATTCCTCAACCCATCGGATTGAGCAGACAAGATGACCGTGATGCTGTTTAACTAGAGAATAATTATAGAATTGGGTAGTTCCCATTGCTCTTTCTTGTCCATGGATATCTTTAGCCTATAGGCATGTTCTTCACGTCATAACCGGGATTTGAAAGAAGGTATTTCCAAGTAAAGATCTCCGTCGAAATCACCTAAGCTACGATGACTCATTTCGTTCTAAAACAATTTATTTTTTATTGAAAAGGAGCCACAAAAAAGCTTCATTTCGGCGATTTAAAGTGATATCAATAGGGAATATTATATATCAGGGGTCGGCAACCCGCGGCCCAAACGTGCATTTTTGGCAGCCCATAAAAGGTTGACCATACTTACATGGCATGTGGCCCGTATGTTGAATTATTTAAATAATACATTTTATAATATGAATAATAAATTAAAAATCATTTCATACCCATGCTTCGTGATATCGCCGTGCAGCTTGTCGCTAGTCAACCGTGTGAATCATCACGAGTAAGGATACCAAAGGCGACTTCATCCGACGACAACCGAGATTTTGGCGCACTTTTGTCGTCTTATATATTTGTTAAAAAAAATTTCAAAAATGAGTTCAAGAGAATGTAAAATTGCAGATGAAGGGGAAAAGATTTAATGATAAAGAACCCAAGTACTTCTTTGATAATGGGGGTAAGTTCCTTTGTCTTATTTATCATAAAAGTGTTGCTGTTATAAAAGAATATAATATCAGACGGCATTACGAGAATGTCGTACTTTATCTCGTAATCTCAAACTTTAAATATTTCTGTATTTTTTAAGATTGATATAATAAAAATTTATAACTTTAAGTGTTTTTTTTTCACTCACTATTTTCTCTTAATTAAACGTTTGCCGCCAGATTATTAAAAATAAAAGTTGAATGTGGCCCGCGAGTCTGAAAAGGTTGCCGACCCCTGTTATCTTCTTCTTATTGTGCTATCTTCTCTCGAAGGTCAGCGACCATCTTGGCGAACAAACTGCGCTCTTGTGCTAATCTGAGCAGTTGTGCACTGCTCTTTCCTGTCCACGTCTTGATGTTGTCAAACCATGATATTCTTTTTCTTCCTCTAGTTCCTTTGCCATCAATTCTTCCTACCAAAATAGTTTGTAGAAGTTGGTATTTGCTGTTTCTCATGATGTGTCCAAGATATGATGTTTTTCGTTTCTTGATTATTTGTACAAGATGTTTAGCTTTGCCAATGGATTTTAAGACATCTTCATTGGTAATTTTTTCTGTCCATGATATCTTTAGCATTCTTCTGTATAGCCGCATCTCAAAGGCTTCGATTTTCTTGATGGTTGTCGCCTTCAATGTCCATGTTTCAACTCCATAGAGCAGAATAGACCACACGTAGCATTTCAGCCTTCGGCATCTGACTTCCATGTTTAGGTCTTTATTGCAGAATAGTGTTCTAATTTTCATGAAAGACTGCCGTGCAACTTCAATCCTTGTCTTTATATCTATTTCTAGATCCCACCGTTCATTAAGCCAGCAACCAAGATATTTATATCTTGACACTTGATCAATATTTTTCCCATTGAGTGTCAGTTTCATTGATGAGGCTGGATGTTTGCTGATGATCATGTATTTTGTCTTGTTGATGTTTATATTTATTCCCATTCTTTGGCTTTCTATGTATACTCTGTCAACGAGTTTTTGGAGATCCATAATGTTATCTGCAATTAGCACGGTGTCATCTGCATATCGTAGGTTGTTAACAATCTTTCCATTTATTGTGATTCCCTCTGGACATTCTTCCAATGCTTTTTTAAAGATTACCTCTGCATATATGTTGAACAGGAGTGGTGAGAGCACACATCCTTCTCTCACTCCTCTTTTGATGTTAATATCACTGGTGGTAATGTTGTCTAATTGAACGGTAGCTGACTGATTCCAATACAGATTTGTTATTAGTCTTATGTCTTGTTCGTCTAGCCTTATTTGTTGAAGGATTTCTATTAAGTTGGTGTGTCTGACTTTGTCGAATGCTTTTTCAAAATCTATGAAACACATAAAGACAGATTTCTGTTTTTCTATGCATTTTTGTATCAATATTTGGGTACAGAAAAGGGCCTCTCTAGTACCAAAACCATTCCGAAAGCCGAATTGTGTTTCACTTAGACTTTCTTCACTTTTTCTATAAATGCGATTCTGAATTACTTTCAAAAATATTTTTAATGTTTGGCTCATTAGACTAATAAGTCTGAAGTCACCACAGGAATTCGCTTTGGGTTTCTTTGGGATAGTGATAAATGTAGATTTGAGCCAATCTGATGGAAATTCATCACTTTCATATATTTTATTAAATAGTTTTCAAGAAGTCTGATGTTATCTGGTTCGATTAATTTTAAAAATTCTGTTTACACACCATCTGGTCCACTGGCTTTTCCTGTTTTACTTGTTTGTATAGCATTCTCTATTTCGCATTTCATGATTGCTGGTCCTTGAATGTTATCTTTTATATTTATAGGCTTCTGTCTAGTATCATTGAAAAGTTCTGTTACATATTTTATCCAAATCTGTGCTTTATTCTCTTCTCATAGAACTATTTTTCCATTTTCGTCTCTTAGAGACACTATTTGCTTTTTCCTCAGTTTTCCGGAAATTTCGTTGATTTTCTTATACAGATTGAAATTATCATGTTGTTTCTGAAGCAGTTCAATTTCAGTACATAAATTTTTCATCCAATTTTCCTTGGCTTCTTTTATTTTTTTCTTGATGATGTTAGGTGTTTCTGTATACCTGGCTAGGTCTTTGTTTTTATGCATTCTTCTTGTATCAATAAGAGAAAGAATCTC
The DNA here is from genome assembly GCF_054136105.1 of Typopeltis vanoorti. NCBI lineage: Eukaryota > Metazoa > Arthropoda > Arachnida > Uropygi > Thelyphonidae > Typopeltis > Typopeltis vanoorti. Next base: position 106,821,897 of record NC_143557.1, read on the forward strand.
ATCTGTCATCTATTCCTGTTGTTTTATATTATTCACATAACCTACTTCTTCAATACTTGTTGTTACGATGGCATTCTTTAAGCTATTCCAAAGAGATTCCACACTTTTATTTTCTTCTATGTTAATCTGTTGTAATCGCAGGTTAAGCTGTGTCTTGGCACTTTTATTTATGTTCGGGTCTTTCAGTTTTTCTACATCAATTTTCTTTTTCTTCTTTTGTGATTTTTTAGCTGCTTTTAATCTAAGACGTACTTCTGCAACTATGGGATTGTGGTCTGATGAGATATCTGCTCCAGGATAAGTCTTTGCACTCTTTATACTACTGTGGAATCTTTTATTTATCAGTATATAATCAATTTGATTTCTGACAATATTATGTTGGTTATATATTATTAATAGAAATAGAGGATGGCAGTTGACAACAGCTTTTAGGTTCCGGCTCGTGTCTTTTAAGAAGCGCAAAACAAAACAACTCCAATACTGATAGTAGTAGTATTCTCGTCAGCTCTCTCTTCTATTTTGAAACAAAGATGGATTTATGATATCCCCAATTTCTAGTATTATTTTTTATACTTTTGAAGGAAGATGATTAACACATCGACACAAACAAATACAACATTTCATTTCGATTTTCCAGATTTCATTTTTCCAGTTTCGGATCATTGTTCATATAATTAATTTTAATATCATAATTTATAATTAACAGAGATTAAATTGCAACTATATGCAATTTCAAACTTCTCGAAAGTTTTTAAATCAATGAAAATAGATTAATTCAGTTTAAATGGATTAAATGAACTCATTAATTTCGTTCAAAAAATCTTGGTAGCTATTACTTACCACATCCGGCTTGAGTGAAACCACCGTTCACATAAAAATCAAAAAATCCAATTGTATCCGGCAATCCAGCACCATTGGCTAGATTGATTACTCCTACATCTGTAAATGAATCAGAAAACATTATTTGACGTTTCAGAGAGGGGGGAAAAAAATAATAAAAAGCCCAGCTTTATTCTTAGATTATTTGTAACTTAACTAACTAGTATATGCAGACCTGTTAATTCATTATTCTTTTTTTCGGCAAGGATTCTATCGATTTCTTTAGTAATCCGGGGTTATATTAGATGTATAAATATATGTAATATACGTGGGCTGTTCAATAAGTAATAAGTCTAATTTTACTGTGGCAAAACCACTCATCAGAATATTAATTTCTGTGGAATAAAGAAATGTTGCTGTCTGTATTAACAAAAGAGGTTGATAGATGGCGTATACGGGCTGATGTGCCAGAGTGTCACGTGACTAAACGCAAGTGCTCATCGTGGCGCCTACGAGGTGCGACCAGTCTTCGAAATGGAAGCGTCCTTGGGACAGCGTTATGCGATTAAATTTTGTGTGCATTTGCAAAAATCGACATCGGACACTTTTAACATGATACGCGAAGCTTTCCACGATGAAGCAACGTCGAGGGCAAGTGTTTTTCGCTGGCATAAAACTTTTAAGGAAGGAAGGCAAAATGTGGAAGATCTTGAACGTGAGGGAAGACCTTCAACGTCGATCACAGAGACAATGATCAACACAGCAGCGATTATCATCAAGTCAAAAAGGAAGTGTCCATTGCTGAAGAATGGCTTCTTATTGCACCACGATAATGCAAGGCCACATATTGCTGGTTGTGTAGTGGACGTTTTGCAGAAGAACAACACACCCTCCATACAGTCCTGATCTGGAACCGTGCGATTTCTGGCTGTTTCCTCAGCTCAAGAAACCACTAAGAGGCTGCCATTTCGAAAGCAACAAAGCATGTGTAAAAGCTGCGGAGGCGGTTTTGAAAGAACTCTCAAAAAACGGACTCTCACGTGTTTAAGAAGTGGACGTAACGTTGGGACAAATGCATCGCGTCTCACGGTAGTTACTTCGAAAAAGACCATGTAAATGATGACGATTAAAGGTAATCTGTTTTCTGTATAAATATAGTCTTATTACTTATTGAACAGCCTACGTATTTAATAATACCAATAATATAAAAAATCCGATGGATAACAAGCTAAGTACATATCATCTGCTTCATCTCATCAGTTGTTCAATAGGGATGATAGCAACACGATAAAGCAGTACGACAAGTGATTGGTAGAAGTCGAATATCCCACTTAAATAATATATTCATGTGTACGGTTGCGCTAGTGAATAACAGTGCAGAAAAAAAAATTAAGTGAATTAAGATTAGCGATTTTTTACCTTTCTTTATGTAATGATAATCAGCTATGGTCGAAGTAAATGTTCAATTCGTTTTTTTTTAATTGGAGGAAGTTTTGAAACAATTATCAGTTGAAATTAACATGAAACATACTATGAGATATTCCATTTAACAATAAAATTGATTTATTGTGTTGAAAACCTTTCTGGATACTTAAAGACAAATGATTACAAGAACATAACACATTTAACTGTTTGATTTTATGGTACTAATATGAAATAGAATGAATATGAAAGAATAACTGTACTGAATGCAGATGGTGTGAGGATGACAGATGCAGAAGAGGTTGTTCAACTAAATGAGTTCCCATTTTGCTAAAAGCTGTCAACCTGTGTGCAACATTGAGTTCACTGCTAACTCCTCTCTACACTGGATAAAGAAACTCAGGTGTATGAGAACGAGGTATTAGAGCTGTTGCACAAACTGAATAACACTTTGACAATAGGGACTGATGGGATGTCAGTTCAGCTGAACACGCTTTTAGCGCGTTCAGCTGAACTTATTTGTGAACCGGATTTGTGGTCTTCTATGTATGGTGTATGCTTTAATCATCCAGATCTAAGTGTGGAATCTAAATTACAGCTAACGAATCGCATCATTCTTGCAGATTTGTATGGATTATGGTGATAGAAATTGCTTCTTCAAGCGTCTTTAGAAATTTGGGATACATAATTTGTATAATTTGCTTAATTTAAACATTTAACAAAAAACTGAAGCAGCTTGATAAAATTTATTGTAAATTTCAAACACCAGATTTCATCAAAATCCGTCCACCCTAAAACGAGCTACTATTTGCGGACAATACAGTAACAGATAACAGGATAAAAGGCATCTCTTATACACGCATTCATTACGCAGTTTATTAAAATCTTCAATAAATAATTAAAATGACATTTCCTTACACCATTGTATTTTTAATTCGTTTGGATACTCAAACATGAACAACCTATGAATGGAACTAGCAATACGGCTTTCAAAATTTCGAATTCAGGTAACGAAACAAAACTATTCTACTGTGGTTACACGAAATTTTGCATCATACAGTAAAACGCCGATTATTCGGGGCTCAATTATGAGTGGAAGTCGGATTAATCCAACCTCCAAGGATTAATGGTTAATCCGACATACAAATTTCATTTTAAAAAAATTCTGTATGCAAATAGATTCGTAAAATAACAGAAGTCGTTACTGCGTATTTTAAATAACACTGCGTCATAATTAAACAATATTGCAAAATATTTATCATCACTGTTACCATTTCCCGTTCTACCACCAGGGTGCGCAGGCAAGTGTATAATGCTATGAAGAAAACAAACAAAAACCACGGTCTTTCTATCTATAATAATTAAGTTTAAAAATGTTCAGATTTGTATTTAAATACTACAAGAATGTTTATCGTATGTTTTTATAGTTTTCTTTTATGGGTTTAACCCAATAAAATAATTTTTGAATTAACTGTGTTTTTCAATTAACCGAGGACTAGCGTCCCAAAATTACCAAATGAATATTTCAATAATAATAAATAAAAATCAGAGAAAAACAGTTACAGTGGTATAGATATGTGTACAGAATACCTACTAAATGCTTTCCTTAAATTCTCCAGACGGAAATGTCTGATTATAAGGAATATTTTTGTATAATGTGGAAGTATACTTGATCCATTGATATTTTTTAAATGTAAATAATAAAGTTCTCCATTGACTTACGCAGTAATACAAACAAAATTAATCAATCTTTCTCTAATCCAGAATAGTTAATTTATCCATTAAACCTAGGCAACGAAATATTTTAATAATAATTATTATGGTAATTAATTTTTAATTTAAATGATTAAAATTATTTCAACAGGATACAATAAGCTACTCACTTGCATCCACAAATTTCATAGAATTTGTGTGCACGACGTCTACAAAGTTGGCATCACTTCTATCAAGACGATCGGTGGATGGGACAGAAGTAAAACATGGCCCAGCAGGATCGAGGCCTGAAATATTATTTAAATAACGTCTTAATTTTAGCTAAGTACATATGATAAAATATTCATTCTTAATAAAAAAAAACATATAATAAAGAGCATTCATATAATATGCTAGAATAATAATAATAAATTTTATTCTTGACACTAATAGTATACACAATGAAATAAACACTAATATTCCAACATATTCTTTTACAAAATGAACCAATGAAGTACTGAATATTTTCGACTGTACTTTTGTACAGTCGAAAATATACAACTTCTATACAAGGTACAGCAGTCATGATGTATTAGAATTGGACACCTCTTTGGAAGTTTTCCATTATTACATTGCTCTTGTTCATGTTGTTCTACTACGGTATATGAGTTTGTATTAAACGTATCAAAGGATAATATTGGACATCTACGGTTTAGTGGCTCTGAGGATGTATATCCATAATATATCAGCATTTGTTTTAACTTCTTATTTATCGCATATCTTTAATTATGCTAAAGATATGCGATATTATTTATCTTATTCTTCGCATTTTATCGCATATCTTTAATTATGCTAAACTAGCATAATTCAGTGCATATATACAAACACACTCACAAGATTTGATGTACGTACATTGCTATCTCAAAATGTAATGATGGGATACGATTTGTTGCTGAATAGTCAGAGTTCTGTGTACTTATTCATTAATTGGAAGAATACCTCAAGCCTACGAGCTTTAACTTCTCGTTGCATTGCTACTGCTATATCGTGTATTTGCTATATCCACAATATAAATAGGACCGTGGGTATTATAGCTTAGTGACTGTAGTCTGATGCGTATTCTGAAATAAATTTGAAACGTAATGCATCCTCATAGCAGTTTAGGCCATATGTCAAGACAGGAATATACCTATCAGTAGGCTTCATTCTGAAACAGATGGAAATGCCTCGATACGTATTTTAAAAGTATATATACACATGATAAAAAATATTATTGGAGAATATTTCAGCATATAAACTATGTTGAAGCAAGTAAATAAATAAATTAAATTCTGTGTGATGATACAGTTTTTCCCCTTTATACGGGAGTTCACGGTACCATGTACCCCCAAATTTTATCCGGGCTACCGAACCGGCATAGGCTGACGAATCAGACCTATGGATGAGTCAGTATTCCTGACTGTAATCCGTGTGTGTCCTCCGACCGGTTTGCCTGCTTGCGGGATGAAAAACACCAGATAAACTGGCGGAAAAAAACCTGCTGTCCACACCCAAGACCGGCTAACTTGGCTATGGCTGAGGAAGATCCTTGAGCTCCTCACATCGTTGACGGGAATCGAACCTAGGACACTCCTTCCCCAGGCATATGGTTGCGAAGCGCAAAGCAACTAGGCTAACGGCGTGGACTTAAAGTAAGTGTTAGGCTAGAACTATATTTTGGATAAGTCTAGTTACTTTTCTTTGATCATGGTCACATTTTACACCTCGATTGGCGTACTCTCCACATATATCTCGTTGAGACAGATATGCGCTGTGAACAGAATACATTGAAATATTATGTTTATATGAGTGATACGTTCTGATTATTTTATCTCTTGTACTTTTAACCGGGAAAAGGGAAATATTCGAGATCTGTACCCTCTTGGTCATCTCCTATGCAAAAGATTATTAATAATTCTGACACATAATTCTTATTTTAATCTATTTTTTTTTTCTATTTGAAAAGTCTAATCTTATCTCTCTGATAAGGATGAATATTTCATTTCCAATTTATATATAAAAAGTAGTTTACATAATGATTTACTACTAGAAGTTTTTTAGGCACTCTGCGCAGATCACTGAACCCAATAGCAACTCAATCCAAGCTCATCTTTAACCCATCAGAACAATATGCGGACGAACTGGAACTTTCGGATGTTGACCAGAACAATAAGGTCCAACACCAGTAAATAGAGTAGAGGTTACTGGACTTATTGGTCTGACCAACATCCGACGTTCCCATTCATCCCAAAGATGCTGTATCGAATCGCTGAAATGAGATTTTTAGCGAATTTCTGTCAGAAATACGGATTTTTAATCGGTAAAAAAAGACAAATGAGCAAAAGAACACGCACCCAATGGACATAATATATTAGTTGCTTCAGCCATAATTTACCAACTGTGGAAATAAAAAGTCGAAAGTGAATCTCTAAGCAACACTAGGGTGATAATTAGTTTTTGTTTTCCTAAATTGAGTTATTTTACCTGTAATTCTACCAATAACTTGATTAAGTTCTTTCTTCAATATCTTCGCAGCATATCCACTAATATGAGCTCCTAAACTATGTCCAATAAGGTGAGTGTTTTCCAGCAGGAGCGACGATTCATTCTGAATAAAAGAAAGAAGAAACAAAATCCTGTTTAGTTATCTTCTGTATATTCGTATAATAAAGACGATTTTGAAATTATTATTCAGAAATAAACAGTAATCATAATATAGTATAGGAATCATTTTCTAGGCGTTACTTACTAGAGTTTTATAAAGAAACCAAGCCACTTCCTTCCCGGCAATTATAGTATTGTGAGCAGCATCGACATAAGGATAGAAACGGCTGTTCCCTGATCCATTACGCCAGTCAACAACAATTACTGTACAATCAAATTTCTCTAGTAGACTATTTTTCAATTTCTGTAAAAATAATGCAAATCTATCTCTTGATTTGTGTTTTCTTTTCTATTGAAATAAATGTGATTGTTCTTTCACAAACAGTATCGAATACAGAATATGAATGATAATAGACTTACCCAAGTCCAGTGAGTTTTATCCTCTGGTGGATCAGTATAACCATGAATAACAACGAATGTTGAACCATTAGCACTGCAATTTGGGAGAAGGAATGGTTTGTCACCGTATCGGTAACTGCTAGGAGAACTTTTAGTAGCTCGTGTATAGCAAACGAACGTTGTATTCAGTGTTGTGAAAAAACGATCTTATGAACAAGAAAAATTCATTTCAATAGTTCGTAAAAATAATGCATAAAATTAATAATTGAGATTTAAATAAAGATTTAAGTTTCATTTATTTGCTTGTAATCTATAAATCATTTTTCAAAATATAGTTTTTTTAATATAAAATTGATAAGAATTAATTTTTTTCATTTAATTAAAAAATTATGAATTACACCTTTTCTTTCTATAGATACATTATTTACATTATATAAGCTTTTAAAGTATTATAAATTCCGGTTGTTGTGGAGGGGTGGCGAATATTCCAGAATTATAAATTCCATATTCCATTGCAGGCTCAGTGATACTTTTCTCTGCATTTGAAACTTCGTACCTTGATTTGTTAATAATAACGTTCTAGGGATGGAGGTGTGGTTTCGAATTGAATGTCTTTGTATTTATTTAAGGGCTTCGAATTTTCTCTCATTTCACTCATTCCACTCAGGATACTTTACGTTTCAAGACACCATCTATAAACAAAATTATGGCCTTGCGATGGGTAATCCGTTGCCACCTGTACCTGCGAACATCTATTTAGAAGATCTGGAAGTTAAAGCCATCTCTTCTTATCCTTCAAAACCAAGAATTTGGAAAAGAATATTCAAGAAAAGAAGATGCACAGCTATGGCTCCAAATCATTTCCTGATTTGGAGCCATAGCTGTGAATCTCTCCTGAAATTCCTAGAACATCTAAATAATCACCATCCGAACATAAAATTTACGGCTGAGTTCGAAGCTATCGGTTCTCTTCCTTTTTTGGACATCAAACTGACTTGGAATCATTCCAACACTAGGACATCGTGCTCGCTCTCTTCTTGATGATGAGATAGAACTTAATAAAGAACTCAGTTTTCTCAGGTCTACTTTTCAACTAAATGATTATTCACAATTGACAAATTCCTATTACATCCACCCGCTCGCAATACTGAAGAGACCAATAGGGTGAAAGGTAATATTTCTATAGCATACATAAGCTCTGTCTCACCCAAATTGGCCAAGGTTCTTAGGAAATACGATATAAGAACTTTATTTACTCCTCTTCCGAAAATCTGCTCCTTAGCGAGCCGTCCGAAACCTAGACAATCACAACCTTAAATATCCCGGTGTTTACCAGATTTGCTGCAACTGTGATATACCATATTTTGGCTAAACAGAGAAATTGATCGAGTTACGTATTGAGGAGCACAGGAATGAGACGTCAGTTACAGGAGAACGCGAGCCAGTGCTCTGTCTGGTCATGTTCTGTTCTCAGCCGATTCTAATGAAGAAAACCTTAGCCATACAGTCGTATGGGACAAGTCTAATAACATTTTCCGTTGCCATGATGAATTAGAAAGAAAGATAATAGAATCAAAAGAAATCATTCTCAACCCCCTACATCTGTACAACAACCTGAGTTACAACCTTTCAGACTGTCATTGTGCTACGATCAATTACTGGCGTTCGCAGATGCTCTACCCATGCATACGCCCAACAATGAAGCCAACGAGAGAACAGTTTTGATTGCGCAGACTTTAACGTTTCATATATATACTCTAACTTTCCATGATGTTTACAATTATTTCCTCTGTGTTTTACTGATTATTTGTTTCTTAATGTGCACCTGAAAAAGGCTGATACAAGCTGAAACACACACACACACACACGCACGCACGCACACACACACAAAAACGTGGCTTGCAAATCCACATTCATGTAGCCACAGTACCGTTTTCCAATCTATCTGATGATAGTTATCACTGACACCTGTGAAATATTTTCTTCCCTTACCATGAGCAGCTTAGGAATAAGATAATAAATTTCAAAATTTGCATTTTTTTATTTTCTTGTTCTGTTCAAGTCGATGTAACAAGATATTGGCCTAACTTGAAATTAGTCGAGTTTCTTCAAAGTAGAATGAATTCACGTCTTGAGGATGTTCTTTACGAATACATCTACTCCTGTGTCATGTTTGTGCCACATTTACTCCAACCAGAAGTAAGTATTTCGTCTTCTGAGCATATGATTCCTCTTCTTTCACCTTTCCATTATGAGAAACACCGTCAAATCAGTTTAGCTGTTGGTTATACTCAAGTAGAATGCTTTGGCTTGTATAAACTTTATTTAAGTGCTTAATGGTATTAAGTTGCCATCGCAATGGCATTTGAATTAATTCAGACTTCCTTCGAAAATCATTTTTAATGAGAAAGAGATGAGATGTTGAATTGATTTACTTCATTTAGCAGAATTACTAGAATTACTTTAAAGATCTAAAACTGTTAATGTTTACAATATACAGTTATCTGCAAGTATTCTGACTAGAAAAATGATTTGGGAAAAATTATTAATTTACATGAAGAAAAAAAAATAACATTTTAGAATAGCTATGAAAACTTACTAATAATTGCAGGACACAAAATACTGAAACCATTAATTTCCTTCCCACATCGCCACAAGAAAACGAAAAGAGTGAGGAAATGTAAACAGTTAGACATAGCCCCTTGATTACTGTAAAAAAATAAAACAAATTCATTTTAATGAATAAAATTAAGTCTTCATTTGTCCAATTTTATAAGTTAACAATTATGTTTTAATGGAACAACTTGATATGTTCAATCGCATTATATTATATATTTGAATGAATAAGTGAGTCCCTACAATTTCAAAGCTACCTTTATTGTTTATCATCCTCTAAGGAATATTTTGTATATATCAAGAATCACAGTTTCCTTGTTATTTTGGGAAATAAGAACCAGAATGGAAAACAAACACACGAGGTTTTTATGCAAAGTTCTGGCTGACGTGAAGGTAACACTATTATGTCATCCTACTCGCAAAGGAAGTAAAATGAAAATAGAAATAACTGACTATTTTTCGTTAACCGTATAGTTCACAGTTGTAAAAGGAATTTGTACAATTGGAAAATAAGAAGCTACACTTTATGCTAAAAATCGAAGTGCGGAAATGACCTCCGCATCTATTTGATATGTGGAACATCTTCAGTATAGTCGGAGTATGTTTAGGAATAAAAATGAATTAGATTTTTCACAGCAGTGTGATACTTTGTTAAAAAAAAAAAAAGTCCCTCACTGAAAACCACGTGAGCTACAGATGGATGCATTGCTTGAGGTGTGATAAGTGGGGGGGAACAGTGAATGCATTTAAGTCAAGGTAAGATGTGGGATCCACCGCGATAAATGTCTTAACTACATGAAGGTTTATTGATAGTAATATTTTTATGCTCAATAATCGACTGTAAATTGATTACGAAATTGTTTTGAAGAAATATAATAAACATGTCCAAATCTTAGCAATTTATTCGAGTTATTTCTGCAGAACACAGTTTTAATGTTCCTAGTATTATTATTAGTATTCCCTTACCACATTTCACATACAGAATGGCTTATGTATTTTCACTCATCGCACCTTCATCGTTTTTCTATTGAATTACTGAATTTTTATATCAACAAGTACAACCGTCCTAAATTAAAATAAAAAATATGAAACAGAGTGAAAGAATTGGATAATTCATGAAGTTATAATATATATTCATGTGTGTAATAGAATAATTATGTGCATATGTGTGTGTTTGTGTGTACTTTTAGGAGGTAATTTTTTAAGAGGAAAAATGCAGTTCGGTTTCCAGTGACTTGATTATTAAATGGAGAAAACCTTTTAGGACTCCATAAGCTAAGTAGCCTCTGTTCTTAACTGAAGATGGCAGTTACAGCATTTTTGAAAATACCAGAATACTGGATCGCTTCCGTTTTGAATTACCAAAAAGAGGATAATCTGTTCTTCTTCAATGTCTTAATTACGCAACTCTTCAGTGGTACCTTATTATTCTCAGTACACAGAAAATAAGTGCACACGCAAGCAGATACAGTATATCATCATGACTCTTACCCCCTCTCCTCCCCCAAGAGCAGCAGCAATTTTCAAGTCTCATTCCACGTTGGCATCTCTCGATTGACCTTTCGTTGCCCGAAAGATCAATCTTCCTTCTTATATTTCAAGGAAGTTTACAGAATTCCTTCCTCATGCATATTCATCCACACGAAAAACAGAAAGAACAGCTAACATCTGCTTAGAAGAATGTGAAAATATGAAACTAAATATTAAAAATAATAATAATATCGGTCACGGATATGGGCAGTCAGGATTAAAAAATTGTTCTATGCAGTTGTCGGGGGTGGGAAGTTCCGATCAAAATAGAACAAAACACTACAATATCACAGCAAACATACACAATGAAAATGCGTTCATGCAGTCTGAAGCACACTTAAAATAATAAATATTCATTTGCGGAGCACACGAAATGTTACGGTGAGAAGTAAGTTTAAGGCGAATCTAATCAATGACCAGAAAACTTTTTTTCTAGATTTTTCAAAATGTAAAAAATCTTTTTAGAAAACAAAATTTTTGTTTCTTTTTTTTTTTTATTATTAATCTCAAAAAGCGTCAAAAAAGCAACGATTATGAACAAAGGAAATAGTAATCTCATAATAATATTTTTCCTATATTCTTCTCTGTTTTATTTATCTTTTCTTATTATTATTCTTATTTCTGTTGATATTATTATATCACGAAGATGATTTTAATACATTTCTGAAATTGCGTATTCAGTTTATTTGATCAGTTAAAAATAAATTGTCGCATAATTAATACTTTCTCAGCAAACTGATATTTATTTAAAGTACAAGGAATCAATAGCCATATGAATTATACTTAAACAAGATAATCCTTAGAACAATAACGAAATTATGAAAAGAAGCAAGAGGCCCTAATTTCGGAATCATTTAAGTTTATAATGGCAGTGGAGTAAATGCTGCAAATAATACTGAGTGATTCTCACCTGTACCAATTTGTAGTTTCGAAGACTGAATTCGAAAAATATGCAAGGAGTCAACAAACGGGACTATATATTCCATAAAATTGAGGGCATAAACATCTTTTGCAATGATATACATGTACTGTATATTCAGAAATTCTGGAACTGTAATATAAGATAACCAATCAAGATGAATGGATGACAAATGACGTAATTTCCGTTATGTTTCATACTCACAAAAGGTAATAAATCTATGGTATCAGTATAGTATTATTTTAAAAATAAAAAATAAAACAAAACAAAAAACTTAAAGTACGGTTTGAATAAATGTGCTTGAGCATTCTATTGAAAGATTCACACGCACATACACGAGATGTTTTATGATAAAAAAAAACTGTTAAAAACAAAACGTCACGTGACTAAAATATATATAACTTGTTTTACGTCATATAGGAGGAGGAAAAAGAGACCAGTAAACAAACTGTCACAAAGAACGATTTATCCTTTGACAACCTGTCACGTAAGATGATGTGTCAACTCCCTTTAAAATATCGACATCAAAACAGTTCACCCTCATAAGGACTGGCTAAAAGGGGCGAAGCAAGATTGCTTTTCATCTTCCCCGTTATCCATAGAGGACAGGGTAGGGATAATTAGGTGTTATTGAGCAATTAAAGCTCTGATCATGGAAGGAGGGTAACAGCAATTGCCGAGCCTCAGTTAGAACTTCATTGGCTACAGCATTGCCATCCATTTCCCTCCAAGGGTATTGGATTGAATGAATCAATCACCGCATCTCACGGTCGATTGATTCAAGAACCAAACTGTTCATCGTCCTTATCCTTATAAGGACTGGCTTAAAGGGGCGAAGCAAGAATGTTTTTCATCTTCCCCGTTCTGTAGAGGACAGTGTAGGGATAAGGTGTTATTGAGCTATTAAAGCCCTGATCATGCCAGGAGGGTAACAGCAATAGCCAAGCCTCAGTTAGAACTTCATTAGCTACAGCATTGCCATCCATTACCCTCCAAGTCCTTATAAGGACTGGCTTAAAGGGGCGAAGCAAGAATGCTTTTCATATTCCCCGTTATCTGTAGTGGACAGTGTAGGGATAAAGTTATTGAGCTATTATTAAAGCTCTGATCATGGCAGGAGGGTAACAGCAATAGCCGAGCCTCAGCTAGAGCTTCATTAGCTACAGCATTGCTATCCATTACCCTCCAAGGGTATTGGATTGAATGAATCAATCACCACATCTCACGGTCGATTGATTCCTAGTAATCATTACCCTCCAAGGGTCTTTCCATGGAACTAATTCTACTGATACTATGTCGGTTAGTTGTTAGTGTTTGAAGTAAAGAGATCGAAAATAATTTTATATATTCTTTATATTCTTTATTATTACTGATACTTTACATATAATTTCAATTTAATAGAAAAATAATAGAAATTATCAAATTATTCAGAAAATGAAAATTAACAATACAATTCAAAGAAAAAAATATCCATTCAAAATAAAATAAATATAGAGACAACAAAATAATAGAACAAGTGAATCATTTTATTTATTTGGATTATAATTTTTTAATATTTATATTTTTAATATTTAATAATTATAATATTTGGACTTACAATGGAAATTTCGACACATCTAACAAAATAAATTTTATAAAAATAAATTGAATAGTAAGACTAGCAAAAGTCGCAAAAAATAGATAATAAATAAATATCAAGAATTTATAATATTTTATGAAAATGATCTTTGTAGTATTAAAGTAACACATTGCCAATGCAAGAGAAATATAGGAAAAGAATCACTAGAGGAGAAATGAAATATAAGACAAGAACGGTAGGTTGAACAAAAGTAGACAAAAAAACGAAATTAAGATATACTAAAAAATAAGTAAATAATGTAACTGAAATAAAAATGACTGCATAGTCATTTTTCTTTCAATTTCAAATGACTGCCAATAGCTGCATAGGAATAAGGAACAAGCAAATTAAAAAAGCCATGGATCACCCAGGACATTCTAGATCTAATAGATGAAAGAAGGAAATGCAAAACCTCCGTAAAGGAAGAAAGAAAAGACAAATATAAACATATAAAAAAATATGATAAATAGAAAGTGTAAAGAAGCAAAAGAACAATGGTATACAGAGAAATGTAAAGAAATAGAAGATCTAACAAAGACTGGGAGAATCGATGGATCTTAAACATTTTAAAAGGAATAAGCCAGCAAAACAAGACAAGAAGCACAATTATCAAAAACAAACAGGGGTAACATACTTATACAGGGTGTTCGGGATAAATTTGACATATTTATAATTAATTATATTTTTCCGTAAGTTACATGTATTAACACACACTTCTCTTCATTTAAAAGTTTGGACCCTTCTTCATTCATATACAAGATGTCAGAAAGGATGGATAGCTGGAACCCACCTGAATCATGCAAGAGAATAACTTGTATCATGATGATTCGTGCCCGCCATCAAAATAAGGACATTACGACTGCTGCCCAATGCTCCCTGAATACAGTAAAAACAATCAGGCATGAACTAGAGACTTGCAATGGTGACTACGAGGATGTAGCAAGAAGAAAGATCCCTAGCAGACGATCTGATTGCGTTCGTACAGCAGAATTCCTCGCAAATCTGCAGGAACAGGTGTTGAAGAACCCTGGCATTGGAATTCGGGCTTTGTTCGTGGAGTTGCTAACTGTAGTCAAGCCCTGGATAACAAGGGTAGCCAATGGTAGGCCGTATGTATGGCAGCAGGATTCGGCCCCTTGCCACACCTCTGGGAAAAGTCAAAAATGGTTGTCTGAAAATTTCTACGACTTCACCAGTCCAAATGTTTGGCCTCCAAACTCCCCAGACCTTAACCCCATGGATTATTTTGTATGGGGCGCAGTTGAAAAAGACACCAATCGCACTTCCAGTAATACAAAAGCCCAGTTAATGGATAAAATTAAAACAGTTTTTGCGGCCCTTCCCAGGGAGACTGTAGCATCAGCTTGTTCGAGGTTCCGAAGCAGAATTGAAGCTGTGATCGATGCTAATGGTGGTTATTTTGAGTAAATCTTGTTGATAGTATTGTAATTAACTCTGCCTGTAATGTTTTTTTGTCAATTCATTAAATTTAATAGATACAAAGAAGATTTTCTTTTTCCTTACGAAACTGTCAAATTTATCCCGAACACCCTGTAGATAAGGAAGAAATTTCGAAAAGATGGAAGGAGTATGTAGAAGATCTATATAGTAGAAAAGATCTAGACACCAAAGCTATAGAAGATGAAACAAGACTTGAAGTTGAAGAAATTGGTCCAACTATATTAAAAGATGAATTTGAATGGATACTGAATGAATTGTCCAACAAGGCACCAGGCATTGATAACATCCCTTCAGAATTAATAAAATACTCAGGAAACATAACTAAGTCATATACCGTTTCAAGATCATAAAAGATATTTATGAAATGGGGATCATCCCCAAATATTTTATACAATGCTCTATCATACCCATTCTTAAAGTAAATAATGCAAACAAATGTGAAAGTCATCGAATAATAAGCTTAATATCGCATGCTTCGAAATACTACTCAAAATTATACAAAAAAGACTAACAAAGAAGGCTGAAGAATATGTTGGCAGGCAATGACCAGTTTGGATTCAGGAAACAGCAGGGGGGGAAAGAGAAGCAATCCTAGCTCTAAGAACAGTTATCGAAAGAAGATTTGAGAAGAATGAAAATACTCTGATAGATATTCTTGACTTGGAGAAAGTCTTCGACAGTATCGACTGGAACCAAATGTTTCACCTCCTAAAAACAATAAAGGTAGATTGGAGAGATAGAAAGCTCATATTTAATCTTTACAAGCATCAAGAAGCCCTAATAGAAATAGCCAGCAATAAAACAAAAACCACAATAGCAAAAATACGCAGAGGTATGAGATAGGGGTGCTCTCTTTCACCCGTACTGTTTAATCATTGTACATTGAAGATGCAGTAAATAAATTGAAAGAACTAATAGAAACAGGAATTAAGATAAATGGAATTGTTATTAACTGGATACGGTTCGCGGATGATATAACAGTTATATCTGATAACGAAAACAAACTGAAAGCCACCCTAACAAAGATGGAAGAAATCTTCACACAGTACAGCCTAAAAATTAATTATAAGAAAACAAAACTATTAATTACAAGTAATACAAATCCAATGAAAATAAACCTGGAAATAAATAATAACATAATACAGCAGGTATCCTCTTTTAAATATCTTGGAAATCTTATCACAGAAGATGGAAGAAACCAATCAGATATTAAAGCACGAATAATCTTAGCTAATAAAGCATTCTACAACAGAAGAAATATTTTTACCAGTAAAGGACTTAGAATGCATCCAGCTCATAAAAAGGATAGTGAAAACATACGGAGCATTGCATTATATGGTTGTGAGGCCTGGACTCTAGCAAAACAAAACATGAAAAAGTTGGAGGTATTTAAACTTTGCTGCTGGAGAAAAATGATGAAAATTAGTTGGATAAAAAGGAAAAGTAATGAAGAAGTTCTGAATATAGTTCATGAAGATCGGTCATTAATGAAACACATCAATAAGAGAAGAAAAAGCCTAATTGGACACCATTTGAGGAATGGGGGACTGATTACAAAAATAATGGAGGGGACTGTAGAAGGAAAGAGGCCACGAGGCAGACCAAAACAAAACATAAATAACATAATGATGCTAACCGGCGAGTAAGAGTTATGAAGAGATAAAAAGGAGGTCACAAGATAGGATGATTTATAAACATCCAATACTAACAAGTATTAGATGTTTATACAGATGTTAAAGAAGTATTAGATGTTTAAAACACCATGATTTTTAAATATCTAATACCAACAAGTTTCGCCGACGGGGCTGTCCAGTTCTTCAGGGCCTTATATTTCGCTCAAAACTACAGAACGTGTTTTCATAACAGTGACTAACACAACACGCTCCATGCGTGTAATATTACGCGTTCTGTTTTAATGTTTAATTTATACGATAGTGTTACTCCATTTTCTCTGTACTAGCCACTTGAGTTTTTTCTCTTACCGTTATAAGCCCTGAAGTCGCCTCGCACGACATGCACGGGCTACAGTGGAGCTATTCTTATCCCGGCCACCACACGGGAATGTTTTTTTTATTATTATTTGTAAACATTCATAAATAAATAGTTAATGAAATGCAAATTATAAGCATTTTCATTTGGTTTCGAAGTATATATTTATATATTCTATATTCAAGTATAAAAAACTTTGTTAATTTTATTTTCTCTTTTAAAAAGTATATCGTTTACATATTAAGGTTTATTGAAATTAGAATAAATGTTTCAGAATTATTGTTTACATTGCATTATGTTCATATTAAACAATTGAAATTTTGAAATATTGTTAAGAATTCAAAATTACTTTCAATTTTTCAAAGGCAAGGAACTTGACTTCCTACTTCCAAAAACTTTCCTTCCACTTGATTTACTTTTCATGTGTTAAACTTAATTTAATTTTAATCTGATAAACTTTAATTTCTATATAGAAAAGTAAAGATACATTTTTGTTGTAAAATTTAACATTTGGAGATTCTAAAGGAGACTTAAGCGTAGAAAGAATATCAAAATAAACTGTTGATACTGAACGTGTTCAACCTTGGCCCAAAAGCAGATCATCCCCTTATCATGACATGTTGAGCTACTAAAAACAGATACTACATTTAGTTTTGGGAAAAAGGCAAAACCGCACTTCAAAAGTGATTGATAAAAGAATTAACCCAATATTTTAGGGTTTCGGTATGTTAATAGTGTTTTAGATTACTTACGTGCATTTATATCAAATATGTAGTATGAAGATACGAATATGCAGAGAATGCGAAAAATAGGCTTAACCCTGCGGAAGTCGTGGTCGAAAAAATTGCAGCGTAGGTCGCGTGTATCTGAGAGATACATTCATCACTAGTATGTGCTAAAATGCGATGAAACTTAAACAAAAACAAAAAAAAACTTCAAATATAATACATAATGATTTATTTATTTTCAGTTATAATCTAGAAATTATTGAACAAAGAAACAAAGAAAAAAAATATCAACTAAACCAATACTATACTGACATCGGAGGTCGCGGTATCCCTTAGATACAATTTACTATGAAATATCACAAATAAAACTTTACATATTAAACTCAAACTAGCCGCATAAGCAGTGTGGAATATCACTCGTAATATATGCATGCGCAGCTACTCATGAACTCCAAGCCTTACACTGGATATGTGTAAGAATATTTATAATAAACAATTTGTTTGTATCTGTCAGATCTGCCGCGACCTCTGCAGGGTTAATCATAGAACTAACTATCATATTTTTGTGCCATCCATTTTGAAATTTGGCAATATTGCATAAGAATAGTACATGCAAATATATAGAAGCGTAAGTATACTATAAAAGTCGTATTAACTTTTAAAATATGTTATATCATTAAAATAAATAAAACTAAATATAAATTATTGTTTTTTTATCCAAGTGTTAAAAATAATGCTTGTCTTTGAGGCTTTCAAGTTTTATACTTTCATTAAATATTTATAGTTATAAATACTTAATTGATCACAGACATCAGCATTGGAGTTGCCTCGGTATTAGGCTAATTAGTTAAAAGGGGCTACAACACATGTCCTACCCCTGACCAGTTTGTCGCCTTTTAAATAATGCAGGCAACTCTCAGGCCAAAAGCTATCTTAGTTCGTCACTTTCAAAACACTTTTAACTTTCAAAGGCAAACTATGTTTGATTTAAAAAAATGTAATAATGAATATTTATTATAATTTCGTTTTAGTTTTGTAAACCAATCTTAGGCTTATATATTGCGTATTAGACTCGTTCAGTTTGTCATATTATTCAACATTTTGCTATCATCAACTGCGTGTTTTTATGAAATGGCATTTCTTACTCATGATACAAAAATTACGTAGATAATTTTATCGCTGTTTTATTCCCAACATCCTGCCAACAGGATGGTTAATGCTTATTATCATTGTCTTAGTACGTAATTTTTGGGGGTGTTCTTATGGCTAATTCTATGTCTATTTGGCGAAATGAAAAAAAAAAATATATATATATATATATATATATATATATATACATTGTCCTCCTTACTTGCTTCATTTTATTTAATAAATTAAATATTTTGTCAATTCAGGCGAGGTCCGTAGGCACCTCAAGGGACTACATGTAGTCAAATCTACTTCGAATGCGAGAGATCTGTTGTAAAATATTTAGTTTATTTCTTGATAATTATTATAAAATAATATATTAATTTGATATTTTCTTTTGTAATCGTTTTGATTTATTAAAATATTTTCTTTTTTTTTATTAAAAATTATTACCATTTTATAAGAAATAGAATTTAACCTAGATTCCATACATTCATAATAAACATAGACAATATTGCAATCAGTCCTGAGTACAATATTTCTACCCGAAGACCTAGAATTTCGCTTGGAGAACCTATATTTGACTCTATGTTTCACATTGCAAGGATGTGAAAATAACATGAGTGATCTCATATAATGAACTGTAATAGAGGCTTTTTTGTGATCAGTGATACAGTTTATACTGTATATTGTGCAATCAGTTATGCCTTGAATATATCAATGAAGTGTCCGAAACATTTACTTACCTTCAGCAGCTAAAATAAAGAGAAACGTACTCTAAACACAAAGAACTGCTATGAAATGTTAGAAGATTAGCTCTTTCCTGAGCTTATTATTGACGACGTTCTTTGATATCTTTGAAAATTATTTGAGAAATGTTTTCTTGATGTAAATAAATAAAAAAAAGCAGGTTCTGTATGATTATTCTGATGAGTATAGCAACAGCATGCAGTGAAGTATAATTATTATTATCATTATTTGATCATTGTTATTCCAGATGTTTCACAGCTGGAAAATAGCACATCCGTATCAAAAATATTACGTTAAGACTTCGAGTTGAAATGTGAGCATCTGTGGAAACAAGTAAGTAGGTCAACCCATTCTTTACAAAGGAAACGAAAATATTTGTAGTTCGCTACAAAAGAATTTTTTTCTACATAATTAAGTCCAGTCTTTCTAGATATTATATTTACTCTGAATGGAACAGTGTTTGGTCACGTTTTTGTCTAGAAAGAAAAGTTTAACTCGTGAAACGCAACTTGGCATTTTATAGAGATTTTTTTATTTTATTTTTTGTTCCAGAAATAAAGTTTTATTAATTTTTATTCACGCACAGCTGAAGGTTTTGACTTTTAAGTCGCATGTCTTTGGTAAGTGCGTTGCTAATAAATACCCATAATATGATTAAGACTGATAATTGTGACACTATTATTCCTCTTTAATAGAATTTTTCATACCACGTTATTTTTTTATATTAAAAAGTAAAATACTTTTATCTGGTCAATTCTATGCATAAATAGAATAGATATTAAATGTACGGTATTATTAAATAACGATCAGTTAAAAATATTAATTCTTCATCGTCTGCTTTCTAACAAATAAAATATTTTAAGATTATGAATAATATCAGTGCCTTTATGAAAAAAATCACTTTTATATTTTTTAATTAATAAAATTTTTCCGAATAGCATAAGGGCTTCGGAACAACTACTAGTATTAAATATGTATCGTTAATATAGAGGGCATCCATAAATCGTAATTCCAAAAAATTTATATTTTCAAACTAATTCCAAAAAATTAAATTTTCAAACTAATTCAAAAAAATTAAATTTTCAAACTAATTCCAAAAAAATTATATTTGCAAACTAATTCCAAAAAAAATTATATTTTCAAACTAATTCCAAAAAAAATTATATTTTCAAACTAATTCCAAAAAAAATTATATTTTCAAACTAATTCCGTGATAATTATTTGAATAGCATCTTCTTTCTTTACATATTAGGCTTAGTGGCCTGTTATAGTCCCACTCCATCTGAGTCTTCCTATTGAACGTTTGCCATTTTTCCTGTAGTTCAACAGTTTCTTTGGAATTCGGTGAATATTCCTTCTCTGCACATGATTCAGCAAGTTTTCCCTGTATTGCTTGATGTGTTTGACTATTTGTTTTACATCGATTTCTTTCAGAATGTCACTATTTCTTTTATGGTAGAAACTAGTATATCCCGCAGTTCCTTCTCATAAAACGCATCTCCGCTGCTGTTATTCTCTGTTCATCTCTTTCCTTTAAGTCCATTCTTCACTGCCATGGCATAATACTAGTCTTACCAAGGTGTTATAGGCTTTGATTTTGGTATGCTTTTGAACAAATGAAGGTTTGAAAACTTGATTTATAATGTCTGGTGCTCTGTTGAAATTTATTATCTTATGATCAATCTTTCTCGTCGTTGCAGTAAAGAGCCCCCCCCCCCTAGCTCAGTCAGTATAGATGAAGCCCTTTGGTCGTAGAGATCTGGTTTCGATTCCCGTCAATGGCGTGAGGAAACTTTATCTGGTCTCTTTCGACTAAAGGTGAGTTAGGTGGTCTCATTTTCTCTTTCTGTCGGAAACGACTGAAAGGGAAAATCAGATCGAATCGTTGCGGTATCGTAGACAGGGTGTAGTATAGAGGCAGCCTGCCTCACAGCGCATCTTAATAAGAGCGCTCGTTCAGCCATATTGCGGTAGTTGGCGTCGTTACGTTAACAATTCCTGTTAGCGTAGCAAGTGCGGAAAGAAGTTTTTCCAAGCTTAAACCGATTAAAAATTATTTGCGAACAGCAATGACCCCAGAAAGATTGTTTGGTTGGTCTAGCCACTATATCGATAGAGGCGGACATAGCTTATTATTTAAATTTAGAAGAGCTTTTAAATAGTTTTATTGTGCGATATCCCCGAAGAGCAAAAAATTAATTAATATTATTATGTAATCGTTTTGCATTCTTTCGCTTGTTAAAAAAACAAAATAGCAATTGGGGATTTTCTTATATTTTTGTCTTGTAATCCATCAGGGGCGATATTTAATTTTTGCCCCAGGGCGCGATCTAACCTGGCGACGGCCCTGCTTCGTTGTAAGTTAAACGGTAACCGAGATATTCAAAAGTATTTACTTGTTCCAATATTTGGCTTTCAATGCAAATTTTACTTCTTATGGAAATGTTACCTGCAAAGGTCATGACATTAGTTTTATCAATCGATATTTTAATATGTTTCTTCATAAATGTTCTTCATAAGTCCCATTAAAATAATATAATCTGTCTTAATGAGTGCAAAGAATGCTAGGATCATTTAGGAGACTGACTTTAAATGAGCTATTCTATATTGTATGTTGATTTGGGGGTAAATGTTTTCTCCAATTTGATGAAAGTCTGGCTTTTCCTACTAGAAGGAAATGATCTGTTTCTATTTCATTTCCACGGAAAACACGCTCATCCAAAAAGTGTTTGGATAATTTATCATTGGTAATATAATCAATTACTGATTAGAAACTACGGGTTGAACAGGTGAACTTATGGCAGTTTTTAAGTTTATAGAAAGTGTTCATCATTCTTAATTTATTAAAAGGCGAAAAGTCTATTAATTTTGTGCCGTTACTATTGCAAATACCTTTTCACACTCCATCCATGTAATCACTGATGTCCCTGTTTCCAATTCTAGAATTTAAATCTCTATCTTATTAGTTTTGTGGAACATTTCCTATAGTCGAAAATAAATATTTCATTTTTGGCCTTATTTTAGTCTAGCCTGTAAGATTCTTTCATTATCAAATGTACAGTTTTCCACATTATTTTTAAAGGAATTGTGAATAATCAGCATTATGCCGCTTCTTGCTCTTTCATTTCCGTCAACACTTGAGTATAACTGCAGGTACTTGGATGTAAATTTTGAACCCTGCAACTTCTTGGTTCCAGATATTGCAGCTATTATAATTTTAGTTTTAAATAAAATTTTATCTAACTGTTCCTCTTTATGCCCAATTCCATGGTCATTCCTGGTGGCAATTTGTAAAGTGTTTTTCCGTTTCCAAGTCGCATCCTTTTTTAGGCCAGGTGCGATTTCCATTTTTTGGCTGTCCTTTTTTCATATCTTTGTGAGATTTAAAAGCGAAGAATATTTCCTGCAGATTGGTTGCTAGCCAAAATGCAGTAGGTCCAGTGGTAGGGCTGCTACGTTGATGCGTCTGGACCCGCATGAAATGACATTTCCTCCACTTGTGATGGTATGGTTATACCACCAATACTCGGTCAATGTTTTTCTTTACGGTCAAAGCATTGACATTCATCTGACCTACCCTCCTCCTTTATCCAGGTCTGTGTCTGGCATGAGACCACTAAGGAATAATATTTGGATAATATGAATTACATAATTGTGATTAGGAATAAATAAATACTTGTATTTTAAAAATAATCTTCAAAGTTTAAGTTATTGGTAAACAAAAACGAATGATATACATTAATAAGAATGGACAGCAGAAGTTTATTTTACCAACGCAATAACATTGGTTACACAAGGTACTCCTCATTTAAATGAGATTGCACAGAAAAAAACGGTGAACTCCTTCAGGAAAGTTCTTTTTATAATCTGTCGAATAATATCCCATAACGCTGTTTTGGGATTGTCACAAGGACACACGTCATTCATATAACTATCGAAATTGTCGCATGTCAAAGAAGTGAAGTTGCAGAATTCTCCCTCTTTTTTCGTCGACTCCTCAAAAAGAAGAATGGAACGATGATTTCTGCATGCAAAATCAACGAAATCTGAAAAATAAAATAAATAACAAATAAATAAAATAATGTGAGGTTTGAATCCTTTTATTGAACATTTTCATGCCTATTTCAAATAACAAAATATACAAATCTCATCAAAATATACAAATCATTAAATAAAATGATTACAACATTTTATTTAAGATTTGACAATTGACAATTGACATTTATTCTTCAAGGGTGAAGCAAAATGCTTTTCATATTCCCCGCTATCTGTTGTGGTTACAGTGAGGGTAAAATTTACGAGCAGTTTGCTCGCCCTGAATGGGCATGGAGATTATGCATCGTTATAGGAGGCTAATATAGTTTTTAGTCTTCTATATTTGAATATGCCCGTTGGCTCGTATGCTGCAGCTTGTTGAACCAAATCGTTGGGATGTGTGGACGTCTTTAGAAAAAACTTGGAAGCTAAGGATTGTAGATAAGAGAGAATATAGGGAATATTTGTGTCTCTGTGGAGTTCGCTGTTTCTAACATACCACGGGGCGTTCAGAATCATTCTCAAGCACTTGTTCTGCACTCGGTGTATTTTGATAATGTTAGTGTTAGAGGTGTGGCTCCAGGCCGAAGAGGCACAGGTGATTATAGGACGAATCATCATCTGGT
Source organism: Typopeltis vanoorti (assembly GCF_054136105.1). Classification (NCBI taxonomy): domain Eukaryota; kingdom Metazoa; phylum Arthropoda; class Arachnida; order Uropygi; family Thelyphonidae; genus Typopeltis; species Typopeltis vanoorti. The sequence goes on from NC_143557.1 coordinate 106,846,272, forward strand.
ATAGTTGCAACTTGATTCTGTTGCTGAGTTTGCTATTTCTATTAATTAGCGGGTGAATCTGAGCTATGGCTTTAGATGCTTTTGCGCATGCAGACTTGATGTGTTGGTTGAAAGATAGCTTTTTGTCGAGAATCACACCCAGGTAATTTGTTTCTTTCTGCCAGGGAATTTTAGTATTGAATAGTAACACATCTCCTGCAGGAGACATTGGCCTTTTTGAGAAAATAACCACTGAGCTTTTCAGGGGGTTGACTTCCAATCTCCACTTAGAGAACCAACCCTCCAGCTTTAGAAGGTTTTCTTGAAGCTTTCTGGTAACGAAGTGGGGTCTGAGAGATCTGGTTAGTATTGCCGTATCGTCCACATACAGAGTTAAAATGGAAGTCATCGGATTATGTGGGATGTCTGACATGTATACAGAAAACAGCAATAGAGCCAGTAGAGGTCCCTGCGGCACTCCAGCAAAGATATGGCGCTGGGACGATGTAGAACCGTTAATTTTAACTTGCATTGATCTATTCTGAAGATATGAACGGATTAGATGAACCATTTTTAGTGAGATACCGGCTGAGATAAGTTTGTGCAGGAGTCCAAAATGCCAGATTTTGTCAAATGCTTTGGATATGTCTAGGAATACAGCTCCTGTGCACTGGCGCCAGTTGTAGCTGGTGGTGATATATTCCACATAGTACTATGGTGTTGTCGAAAACCAAACTGTTCTTTAGGGAGGATGTTTAGGTCGTTTACTGAGGTTTGGAGTCATGAGAGGATGACCTTCTCGGCAACCTTACCCAGATTGGAGATGAGACTGATTGGACGATAATTCTGCGGTAAGTGTGGGTCTTTGCCTGGCTTATGTATAGGAATCATATCAGCCAGTTTCCAGGTGGAAGGAAAATAGTGAAGTCTTAAGATTGCATTTATTATACTGGTCATGTGCACTATAGCTTTTCGAGGCAGCAGCTTGATCACCCTGTTTGAGATGCTGTCTGGTCCAGGAGCTTTATTGTTCTTAAGTTTTTTAATAATATCATATAATTCAACAGGTGATGCGAGTGCAATATGGTGAGCACTGGTATCCGGGAGGTTTAGTGCATGCCTAACCTGTCTATGGATTTTGTACAGATGATTGAAATCAATTGTTATAAGAAGGTTTGCACTGATCCTCAAGATTTTTAAGTATGGCTTCTGCCTTGTCTGCATCTGTGTGGACTAGGCCCTGGTTTGAGGTTATAGGGGAGAGGGATCTGTTTTTATTTTTGAATAAAAACAGATCACAGTAAGCCCCAGATAGAGTGATCAATAGGTGAGATAGAGGCTAACTTTTTATCCCAAACTTGGTTTCTATGTGTTTTAAGTGCATCTCTTACTGCTCCATTCAATCTGTTAAGCACTGTCTTATCCTGAGGTGCGCGAGTGTTATGAAATCTCTTCCTAGCTCTGCTCTTCTCTCTGATCAGGTTATTTAAGATTGGGGAAAACAATTTAAATATCTACACGTTTTATGTAGAAATATAAATACTGTTCTTAATAAAAATCATTATTCATTAGCAATATTGAAGTAAAATCCATAACTCAAAAAACTTTAGATGTGTTTGTATGGATGATTTGAAAATTTAATAAAAATATTGCTAAGTCTAATTATTCTGAAAATATTTATTATTTTTTTTACTCTATTAAATTTTTAATTGGCTCTGAATTATGAGATGCCATCTATCCCAATGGCTTTAACAGGCCTTTAAGGCCCACAACCTTCCAAGCATGCTTGGATTTCGTAACCGAAATACGAGGATAGAATGGTCACTCCTATGCCTCAAGGTATTCTTGGCTGTATCCCTGTGTGTTCAAGGGGCCGGTTTGCCTGCTTGCGGGATGAAAAACACCAGATAAACTGGCGAAAAAAACCCTACTGCCCGCGCCCAAGACCGGCTAACTTGGCTATGGCTGAGGAAGATCCTTCAGCTCCTCACGTCTCCGACGGGAATCGAACCTAGGACACTCCTTCCCCAGGCATATGGTTGCGAAGCGCAAAGCCACTAGGCTAACCGCGCGGACATGAGATGCCATAACATTCAATAAAAATATTTAAAAATAAATGTAAAATGGAATGCGTTATTTATTAAATTCAGTACACCTTTGTTAAAACTTTAAGTATCATCACTGTTCAAGTTTTAATATCGTATTATTCTTTTAATAGCGCTTTTTTTCACGTTTCTCAATAATACAAGTAGTACATTTATTTTTCTCAATTTCTGACCGAAATTTTCAAATTGTTTTTGTCCCTTGTTTTCATGATTACGGTGTATGTAAACAGTCCATACCTTCAGTTTATTACACAGCTAGTTCCAAAATAATGAAAGCGAAGATGTAATATACTGCATTAAAAGTATTATAATCTTTCATGTTTTCTTTTTCTTTTTTTTTTGCTAGATGGGTGAAGCAAGAATGCTTTTCATATTCTCCGTTATCTTTTGAAGAAAATGTATTAATGAGGTAACATAAAGCTGTAAGCTCTGATCATGGCAGGACGGTAACAGCAATAGCCGAGCCTCAGTTAAAACTTCATTGGCTACAGCATTACCGTCCATTACCCTCCCAGGGTATCCATTTTAGTCGCCTCGTACGACATGCATGGGCTACAGTGGGGCTATTCTTATCCTGGCCACCACACGGGATGCCAATGATACTTAAAATAACTAGTTCTTAAGGAGGTGAACCCAAACATTAATTCTTCATCACAAAAACAGGCAAAACATACTTAGTAAATCTAAAATAAAGACATTGAATTCAGAATAAAGCATCAATTTACAGAAAGTTACAGAATTCGATTTACAGATATTTGATTTAAATAAATTTTAATAATCAAGATTCTTACTACATCCAGGTTAAATGAATCCACCATTGGAATAAAAATCAAAATATCGAATTGCATCTGGCAGTCCTACACCATTGATCAAACTAATTATTCCAGAATCTGCAAAATATTAAGAAGCTTACGACAAATTAACACTAATTAAACTTTTCTCACAAAATGAAAGCATGTTTTTATATAAAAATTAATATTTGTATAAACTACTTCATGGTATTTTCGAATTTTTGGCTTTTATTCCATCCAAAAAAAAAAGAAGAATTCGGCCCATTATAATGGCATTTGGAGTTACCATTACAGCTTTGTTTTAAAAACATAAGATGTGATTAGCTGGTTTGATAATTGTTTGATAACTTTTTATTCAATACTAATAAATTTCTACCTCTTTCTTCTTGGTGGTTGCAGCACTTCTGCTATCATCAGAGTATACCTCCTCTATCCTGTTCTCACTGTTGTTCCTGAATATGCAATGCTCCTTATATTCTATCCCTGTCATTTTCGATCAACTACGTATCACTATTATCAATAGTTTTTGTCCACGTTGAACTAATTAAATCCATCCAAACTCCTCATTCCTGATGTTTCTAATGTTTCTACATTAGTATACGAATTGCAGTATACCATTCCTTCCACAGTTACCTTCCAACTTTTAATTACCTTCTCATTCAAAAAGACCTGAAAATTTTTCTAACAAATTTCCAGTCAACAGGCACACTGCTCATTAATTTTTATATTACTTAGAAACTCCCGTTGCTCTCTTGAGGCCATTCGCTGTTTCCTTGAGTGAGTCTCTAAAATCCTCTAATTGACTCCTAAATGCCATTCGCAAAACCTATAAATCATCTCTCTCTCTCTCTCTCTCTCTCTCTCTCTCTCTCTCTCTCTCTCTCTCTCTCTCTCTCTCTCTCTCTGTACGTCTCCAAATGTTATATACGACTAAAAGAAGTCTGCCTGCTCTTTTTTGAGAATGAAAAGCTATTAGCTGATTTATTTTCTTCTTTGAATTTTTAATTCCTTCATCTTACAATCCACGCAAACCTGCACACTTAACCACTTGCTTAGTATCTGCCTTGTCCTTCATAATCATTCTCTATATCATTCCCAATCACTTCATTTTCTACCACAGATAGACTTAGCTCATAATAATAATAATAATAATAATAATAATAATAATAATAATAATAATAATAATAATAATTCGCACGTTTCGCCTGGATGGATAATATTTTGATTACTTAAGCATGTTTCCTTATCGTATAAATTTAACTCATTTTTAAGACAATGGGATTTTATCTATTCACACATCTAATAAGTTAATTACAGTTAACTCAGATTTTGACAACTCACCTATACTGATGTCTCCCATCGAGTTTGTGTGTATAATATCTATTATGTGTATAATATATAATATCAATACGGTGTGTAGATGGCTTATTGGTAAAACATGGGCCAGCAGGATCGATACCTGTTGAATTATTTAAAAATAAAAATTAACACTCTCACATGTGAGTTAAAAGTGAAAAGCAATTAGCAACATTATAAATACGCAATCTCGGGATCTATCTTAAAATAAATAAATTATGTTATGTTTTATTAAACAATATTGTAGCTTTCGTATCGTGACAAAGATATCCATTATCTCCATAATGTAGCATCGAAATAGCACAACTAGAAAAAAAATTAGCGTCTATTTCCATTTGGCGAGCTATGATATAATCCTACATGTAATTCTTAAAATTGGATCGTTCTTAGCTACCTTCAGGGGTTTTGATGCATAACCAGCAACATGGTTTCCTAGATCATGTCCTACCATGTGAACTTCTTTTAATGTTAGTAACTTCTGTTTCTAAGAAAAAATCCAAATAACGTATTCAGAATGTTTTCTAGTAGACCAGTTTTAAAATAATCTTTATTATTTTCATAAATATTCATAACTGAATGATTTGTACGACTAAAAAGAGTAATTAAAGCAGATTTTTGTTAGTCATTTGTGTTGAATCTTGAAGCCAACTAGTTTCGATTATAATAAGTGTTGTCTTCATCAGGATTCAAAATAAGGGTAAAAACTATACAAAAACAGAAAGCAAAAGAATTGTCCACACGCAGAACCATTGTCACGAGACAACTGATACATCCTAAGCACGAAGATGAAATCGCGTACTATGTGATAGCTGTAACGATTTTTTCAGCGTTTGGACAATGATGTTATCCTGTTTTACATATTTTGTGTGCTCATAATAATGATAACAAAGTCATCAGGTGTACTACAGATTTACAACCTGTTGTGGGTATAATAATTCACACACACACACACACACACACACACACACACACACACACACACACACACACACACACACACACACACACACACACACAAAATAACTTTGTTTGCAAAGACCTGAATTTTAATCCAGTCAGAAATAATGCCCGAAGACTTTTATTATTAAGTTATTATTAATAATAAATATTATTAATAAATATAAGTAATATCTATTAATTTGCTAATTATCCCTACCAATTTGCATGTTTCCATCAATAAATATGATTGATGAAATGCTTGAAATGAATATATATATGAATGCCTTAAATTATGTTTAGCAAAAGAAAATAATATGATAAAGAAACGAATTTAAAACAAAGAGACTATTTTAAGAATTAACAAAATATCTCTTCATTTCTTCAAATATTTTAAAGCTTGGAAGGAAGATTTTTTAAAATAATGAAAGAATAGAAGTATCAACTGCTGTAATCGCCATAAATTTCACAAAACCTCATAGTAAATTCTTTTTTTTTCTTACTGTGTGTGTGTGTGTGTGTGTGTGTGTGTGTGTGTGTGTGTGTGTGTGTGTGTGTGTGTGTGTGTGTGTGTGTGTGTGTGTGTGTGTGTGTGTGTGTGTGTGTGTGTTCAGCTATAGCATTCGACTGGAGTTGGTATGAAGTATCCATATTTGAAATCACTGCCTTTCAGATAAATGTTTTGCTACTGTCCGGTCGCAAGTATGATATTTAATTTTTAATTATCTCACGCCTGAAAGGTTAGGTACGTGTAACAAACACTTGGGGTACACCGAGAATGAGAAAATCTCAAAATCCTAGTCCAATTTCCCAAACATTGAAAGTTTACGAGCCACCTAATACTTTCAGTAAGCAAGATGGAAGTGTCTTACATCAATGAAAATCATCTGCCATCTGACTTTTTATTAGAGGATTCGAACCCATAGCCTATTGGTTTCGGATTTATTGCATACTGAGAAATGAGAATAGTAACTAAATTAAGGGGATGAAAATCCCTTATTGTTTTTCAGCAAGTATGAGAAACTCTAAGATCGAGAACTACGATCTAAGAGTTCCATGCTGAAGAACTATCGGCGAATCCAAGCGTAAGTGACCACCTGGTAGTACAACACCAAAGCAACTCGAAGTAAAGGTGGACCAAGCTCCCTCACTATTCTTGATATTTTCTCATAATGTAAAACACAACTCCCAGGAGATGTAATACTGTCATTACATTATGAGGAGAGGTCACTACCCAGACCGGTTTCAACCTTTTTTGAGGTCTCATCAGTGAGTAGGTAGACCTGGAAGATATCAAAGTCCTTATAAGGACTGGCTTAAAGGAGCGAAGCAAGAATGCTTTCATCTTCCCCGTTATCAGTAGAGGACAATGTAGGGATAAGGTGTTACTGAGCTATTAAAGCTCTGATCATGGCAGGAGGGCAACAGCAATAGCCGAGCCTCAGTTAGAAGTTCGCTACAGCATTGCCATCCATTACCCTCCAAGGGTAAAGTCGTATAGTCAAGATATCAAATCAAAGCTTAGTGAAAAGAATTTTCATATCTTCACTATACGAATACCATAAAGGTGTAATTATATTTTAGTTAAGATAAAAAGCCAAATGGCTAGTTTTCTGGCATCTTAATAAGAAAAATAAGGGGATAAACATCCTTTGTTGTTTTATAGCCAGTAAGCGAAACTAAAGATCGATAACTACGATCTATGTTTCATGCCGAAAAGCTATCGGCATGAAACTTATAGTTACATAATTATCATAATTACACCTTTACGGCATTCGTATAGTGAAGGTATGTAAGTTCTTTTCACTAAGCTTTGATATCTTCCAGGTCTACCTACTCACTGATGAAACCTCAAAAAAGGTTGAAACCGGTCTGGGTAGTGACCTCTCCTCATAATATAATGACAGTATTACATCTCCTAGGAGCTGTGTTTTACATTATGAGAAAATATCAAGAATAGTGAGGGAGCTTGCTCCACTTTTACTTCGAATTGCCTTCGCCGATAGTTTTTCGGCATGAAACTTATAGATCGTAGTTATCAATCTTTAGTTTCGCTTACTGGCTATAAAACAACAGAGGATGTTTATCCCCTTATTTTCTATATTAAAGTGCCAGAAAACTAGACATTTGGCTTTTTATCTTAACTAATTTTTCAGGTTGTTATTTCATTATATCGCTCAACTGGTTCGTTCATTATACGAACCAGTTGAACGGCACTGCTGGGTATGGTATACATCTTCCATGGAACTACTAGAGGCGAGATTTTGTTTCTTTTTTTTAAACTTTAAACAGTTATATCACAATAAACAAACCTATTCATTATATAGACAGATAAATTATAATTATAGAACTAAAATTAAATAAATTCAATAAAATTTTCACCATAACTTCACTGCATAAAAAGAGTGAATTGCTCTATGCTTATAAATTTCCAGTGGGTTTGATCTTTAGGTGGATCAGCCCAACCATGAAGAATAATATACGTCGGCCCACTTGTAAGGCAAATTGGGAAAGATTGCATGTCACCATAAGTATATTTAGAAGGATTGCACTTAATTGATCTTGTATAACAAAGGAAGTTTGTATCGAACGTCTTCTGATAGCCATTTTAAAAATAAAATAAACTAATAAAAAAATTAATAAAATATGGATGTGTAGAGAAAATAATGAGTTCCAAATAATGGTCATTATATTAGAATTTATATAGGCATATATTCCTATATATATATATATATATATATATATATATATATATATATACATATATATATATATATGTGTGTAGAAAGTGTTTTTACCTAGGGTATAATATACGTTAAAGATACCAAGCTATTTTAAACCTGGTTTTAATCAATTTCCCAATCAATTTATATATATATATAAAATTAAAATTTAACTGACTAGAACCCGAGAAAGTATAAAAACCTTTAAAAAATCACCACTAGTTTCATCGGTGTTCCGACTTCTTCAGGTGAGTAAGAAATAACACAAAACTTATAAAACTAACAAGGTAAAAAACATTGACTTTCCAGCTAAATAAAAAGAAGAAGAATAGTAACAGTCATATTTGAATTGGAGACCACTTGCTATTATTAGTTGGATGTGAGTGACAGCTAATTTTAGAGCGCCAGTACTGGATTACTGCGCTATGGGAATCAGGCAAACTGTAGCTCAGATTGTTGTTCATGTCTTAAGGGTCCAGAACTATTTCTTTCGATTCTCAATTCGTCTTTCAAATTCATCATTGCATCTACATAAATTGGTTGTGCAGTCCCAATCAACTTGGTGTTGACATTCTTCAAGGTTAGAGTTGGCGAAGAAAAGAGCATGACGGGAAAGGGCGCTCGCTCGTGTTCTACTGTAGGAGATGTCATGTCTATGTTCCTCAAGACGTAGTGAAATAGATTTATCTGTCTGGCCAAAATAAGGTCGACCACAGTCGCATATAACTTGATAAACATAAACACCAAGAAAATGCAGTTGGTTGTGTTTTGGTTTTGGTCGACTCAGAAAGAACGAAGTTTTGGCAGAGTAGTATAGTCGGTCTTTACGTTGAAATTCT